>NW_026707347.1:0-7500 GCF_902713425.1 Acipenser ruthenus
TCGTGTTTGTGAGGCTGTTATTAAGGCAAAGGGTGGCTATTTTGAGGAATCCAAGATTTAAAGACAATTTTCAATTTTCTTGAACATTGCTTTGATACTCTTTATGTTTTGTTTTGTATATTGTAACATGTGTTTTCATTTTCAAGTACTTACAGAAACTTCCAATCAAGGTTTTCATTCTTCAGATCACAGGGAAAATCTAGTTCACTTCCTGTTGTTTTCGTCTTTGCTGTACTTACAAATTGTTGAATAACAGCAATACTGTTTTTGTATCAGCAGATGGCGCTGTGTGACTGGAATCGGAGGAGCAGTGCTGTCAGGTGTAATCATTTTGAACACAGTGTCGAGGCGCAGATACTTTATGGTCGTGGATCGGTCTGTGTCACTCAGACTAGCTGCCTGTCTTGTGTTGCTGTGGATCAGACGGATGAGAGATAGCTGCTAGCTGCAGTCTGCGGAGTACTTGAAAACTCAGGCAGGTTGCAGTGAGAGAGGGAGGGTGTGGGGAGTAATGGAGAGAGAGAGGGACAGACGTTTCTCTGAGCACATAATAATTCTTTGTTTATTTAGCAGATGCCTTTATCCGACTTACAGAGACTAGGGTGTGTGAACTATGCATCAGCTGCAGAGTCACTTACAACTACGTCTCACCCGAAAGACGGAGCACAAGGAGGTGAAGTGACTTGCTCAGGGTCACACAATGAGTCAGTGGCTGAGGTGGGATTTGAACCGGGGACCTCCTCGTTGCAAGCCCTTTTCTTTAACCACTGGACCTCACAGCCTCCAGTATAGCCTTGAACCTTGACTTCTGTTATCACCGGTGTTATTAATACCACTCCCTGATAAAGCTGTGCACTTTGGATGCTGTTAGATTGTTATGGACTGTAAGAAGTTTGAGCAAGTCTAGCACCTGCCAGTCATATCGATCACCGGCTGTCAATTACAAAATCAAAGCTCCAGGCGTAATAAGGCACAGGAAATCCTCCAAGAGCTTTCAGAAACACAGCAACACCAGAAAAAAAGACCCTGACTTCGTGGGCCCTGAAAACGCAGAACCGAAGACCCTGGGCGCGTTGAGTAAGCGAGTCTCAAGAGCTGAAAAATCCTCGATCAGAGCCGCTCAGCTACTTAACGCACCCGCTGAGAAAGACTTCTCGTCGTAACATTTGCCATTGAGTTAACACTGAAGAGATTGAAGAGACACACACATATATATATAATAATTATTATTATTATTATTATTATTATTATTATTATTATTATTATTATTATTATCATTGTCATTCAGCGGAGGCTTTTTCTCCAAAGCGACTTCCAGAGACTAGGGGGGTGAACTCTGCATCATCAACAACTGCTGCTGCTGCTGCAGAGTCACTTCCAATAGGAGCTCATTTGTTTGACGCCTCATCCGAAGGACGGAGCACAAGGAGGTGAAGCGACTCGCTCAGGGTCACACACACACACACACACACACACACACACACACACACACACACACACACACACAGGGAGTCAGTGGCTGCTGCAGAGTCACTTCCAATAGGACCTTGTTTGTTTAATGTCTCATCTGAAGGATGTCTCATCTTCAGTGTAAATTCAATGGCAAACGTTTCCACTAGAAGTCTCTCTCAGCGTCTTCAGTGTAAATTCAATGGCAAACGTTTCCACTAGAAGTCTTTCTCAGTGTCTTCAGTGTAAATTCAACGGCAAACGTTTCCACTAGAAGTCTTTCTCAGTGTCTTCAGTGTAAATTCAACGGCAAACGTTTCCACTAGAAGTCTTTCTCAGCGTCTTCAGTGTAAATTCAATGGCAAACGTTTCCACTAGAAGTCTCTCTCAGCGTCTTCAGTGTAAATTCAATGGCAAACGTTTCCACTAGAAGTCTTTCTCAGCGTCTTCAGTGTAAATTCAATGGCAAACGTTTCCACTAGAAGTCTCTCAATGTCTTCAATGTAAATTCAGACTCATTCGAGACGATAGTCTCTGCAGCACGGCCAGTAGGATCATTGGGGTTTCTTGGGTTGAATAGCCGGCATCTTGAACAGCCCTTGCAGCCCCCCACTCTGTGCCAGCATCTCAAACACTTTCTGAGCTCTCTCTATCACCGCTGTCATTGCTTCCATAGGGCTGTCAGACTCTGCTCCAATCAGCCCCCCAGCTACCCCTCCTCCTACCACTCCTATCACCCCTGCTGCCCCCACCACTACCGCCGCACTTTTCAAATTTAACAGCCCTGTACCTGCTAGCATATTAAGAGCCTTGACCCCAACACCAATCCCTAGCATCACCCCCAGCCCCACTCCCACTAGCGCCCCTGCCAGCATGGACAGCATCTTCTTTATAAAGTCGTTGCTTCTCTCAGCCTTTTCCCTGGCTCTTTTCTCGCACTCCCTCTTCGCCTCGGCCAGCTCCTCCCACTCCCTTTTCAGCCTCGCCCTCTCCTCCTCCTCCTTCCTCTTTTCCTGCTCCCTCTCTCTCGCCTGCCGCTCCTCCCGCTCCCTCATCTCTCTCTCTCTCCGGCTCATCTCCTCTTCTCTCTCCCGGATCGCTGCCTCCCGCACGCGTCTCTCCTCCTCCTGTCTCTCCTTCGCTTTCCTCTCCTGCTCGCCTCTCATCGCTGCTTCAGCCTAAACCCGGTAAACACAAAACCACAGCATAAAGAACTACGGTTCCCAGCATGCCTCGCCATTGCCGCGGGTGCAGAGGCATGCTGGGAGCCGTGGTCCTAACCAGCAAGTTCATTCTACAGATTGATGCAAAACTTTTGCCCACAGCTGTACATGATGTACCATAATAGAGGTCTGTATCGCTTGTGATACGAGACCACAGCATAAAGAACTACAGCTCCCAGCATGCCTCACCATTGCCGCAGGTGCAGAGGCATGCTGGGAGCTGTAGTCTTAGCCAGCCAGTTGATTCTACATAGAGGGTGATGCTAAACATTTGCCCACTGCTGTACATGATGTACCGTAATAGAGGTCTGTATCGCTTGTGATACGAGACCACAGCATAAAGAACTACAGCTCCCAGCATGCCTCGTCATTGCCGCGGGTGCAGAGGCATGCTGGGAGCCGTAGTCCTAACCAGCAAGTTCATTATACATAGAGGGTGATGCTAAACTTTTGACCACAGCTGTACATGATGTATCGTAATAAAGGTCTGTATCGCTTGTGATACGAGACCACAGCATGAAGAACTACAGCTCCCAGCATGCCTCACCATTGCTGCGGGTGCAGAGGCATGCTGGGAGCTGTAGTTCATTATACAGGGAAACTTTTGGCCATAGCTGTATATACAGTACAATACCATATAATACAATACAATACACATGGCTGTATACTGTGAAGAATGACTGATCATTAGGCACACAGAGTACTTTTATATGCAAACTATAAACAAATCTCTATTAATAAGATTTCAGTATAAATCAATAGTCTCTCCCCTCTCCACAGTCATAAAACCGCTGGCTGTTACTTCCTCCGTTTTACCTGCTCCAGCTCCTCTCTGGCTCGCTCCAGTCTCTTCCTCTCCTCCTCCATCTCCCTCCTCTCCCTCAACCTCTCCGTCTCCAGCCTTTCCTGCTGCTGGTGAACCGCGCTCTCCCTCCGCCTCATCTCCGCTTCGCTCCGCTGGATCCTCTCCTCCTCCCTGCGTATCTCCTCCTGCCTCCCTGACTCTCCTCTCCGTCTCCCGTGTGATCGCCGCCTCAGCCTCCCGGTACATCTCGTTGGTGTAGCAGCAACCTCCTCCTCCTCCTCTCGCCTCCAGCATGCTGTCGATCTTCCCCAGCAGCTCTCGGACCTGGGCGCGATTGCCCGTGTTCTCGTTGCTGAAGGCTTGGCAGCGCCCCCCGCACTTATCCACCAGCTCCTGGAGGTGCGGGTTCTGTCTCACGAACTCCTCGATCGACTCCCCTCCCAGCTCGTCTCCGCGGGTGAAGAGAACGATGGTGTACTTCCACGCGTCCTCGCTGAACATCTCCTGGATTTCCCGCACCGTTTCCCTCTCGTGCTCCGTGTAGCGGCCCACGGGCATCACCAGCAGGAAGGCGTGGGGTCCCGGGGCGCACAGGGAGATGCACTTTGCAATCTCCAGGTTGAATTCGTCTTTAGGGAGCTGCGTGTCGAAGAAGCCGGGTGTGTCGATCACGCACAGGCGTCGGCCGCGTACCGTCACAGAGCCCTTCTCGCACTGCCGGGACACGGAGCAGGCAGCGGGCTGGGAGTCAAACACCTTACTGCCCAGGATGGTGTTTCCAGAGGCACTTTTTCCAACCCCGGTCTTCCCAAGCAGCACCATCCTCAGCTCAGGGGGGCGTGTGCAGGGCGCTGAAACAGAGAGACCCGCGGTCAATTATAATTGGAATTACAGTTCAATTACAGCAGTTTGCTGACATTCCAATTCCAGTGCTATTTTTTTCTGTTTCAATTACAATTAGTTACAATTAGACTGCAGTGATGGCAATTATACTAAAAAGATAAACAGCTACCTGCATTATTAATACGTTTTACTGTTTATTATTAATTTCTTAGCAGACGCCCTTATCCAGGGCGACTTACAATTGTTACAAGATATCACATTATTTTTACACACAATTCCCCATTTATACAGTTGGGTTGTTACTGGAGCAATCTAGGTAAAGTACCTTGCTCAAGAGTACAGCAGCAGTGTCCCCCACTGGGGATTGAACCCACGACCCTCCGGTCAAGAGTCCAGAGCCCTGACCACTACTCCACCCCAACAATAATTATCACTGCTACAAATACACACACATACTGGAGAACTTAGATTTTTGTCATTCAGCAAAATTATGCAGTATCGCACGTTTATTAAAATTATTTAATAAAAACAGTGTAATTGAACTGTAATTGAATTGTGATTGATTAATTAGATGTCAAATGACAGTCTCCACGGGTATGACTGTTAATACTGATTCATGTATTTATCGTTTTAAGTACATAAGAAAGTTTACAAACGAGAGGAGGCCCCATTCAGCCCATCTTGCTCGTTTGATTGTTAGTAGCTTATTGATCCCAGAATCTCATCAAGCAGCTTCTTGAAGGATCCCAGGGTGTCAGCTTCAACAACATTACTGGGGAGTTGGTTCCAGACCCTCACAATTCTCTGTGTAAAAAAGTGCCTCCTATTTTCTGTTCTGAATGCCCCTTTATCTAATTTGTGACCCCCTGGTCCTTGTTTCTTTTTTCAGGTTGAAAAAGTCCCCTGGGTCGACATTGTCTATACCTTTTAGGATTTTGAATGTTTGAATCAGATCACCGCGTAGTCTTCTTTGTTCAAGACTGAACAGATTCAATTCTTTCAGCCTGTCTGCATACAACATGCCTTTTAAACCCGGGATAATTCTGGTCGCTCTTCTTTGCACTCTTTCTAGAGCAGCAATATCCTTTTTTGTAACGAGGTGACCAGAACTGAACACAATATTCTAGGTGAGGTCTTACTAATGCATTGTAAAATTTTAACATTACTTCCCTTGATTTAAATTTATCACTGCTACAAATACACACACATACTGGAAAACTTAGATTTTTGTCATTCAGCAAAATTATGCTGCTATGCAGTGGATCGCACGTTTATTTAAATGATTTAATTAAGAAAAAGTGTAATTGAACTGTAATTGAATTGTAATTGATCAATTAGATGTCACATGACAGGCTCCACGGGTATAGCTGTTAATAGTGTGGAGTAGTGGTTAGGGCTCTGGACTCTTGACCGGAGGGTCGTGGGTTCAATCCCAGGTGGGGGACACTGCTGCTGTACCCTTGAGCAAGGTACTTTACCTAGATTGCTCCAGTAAAAACCCAACTGTATAAATGGGGAATTGTATGTAAAAATAATGTGATATCTTGTAACAATTGTAAGTCGCCCTGGATAAGGGCATCTGCTAAGAAATAAATAATAATAATAATAATATTGATTCAGTATTCGGTATCGTTTTTAACACGTATGACGTGTCATTAAGACGCGTCGCATCCAGATTTAGCTCTGAGCTCGTTTTTATCGACAGTCCCTGGGCGGGTGTAGAGAAAGAATGAAAATAAACAAACACAAAAAAACTGAAAAATTAAATAATACAGATTACAATCACAGAAAGGAGCGATTTGCAAATCGACCGTTTAAATAAATTGAAGTTCTCTCCTGAAACACCAACGCAATTATTCCCGCCAAACAAATACAGTGCCTCGTGATAATAAAGTCGACATATAAATAAATAAATAAATAAATAAATAAATAAATAAATAAAACACGGCTTACATCTGTCTCTGTGTTTCTTTTGGGACTGTCTAAGGAAAGCGGAACGAATTTAGGTTGATTCAGACACAGCTGCCGAGTCCGCTTATAATAAGCGGGCTTTGGGCTTGTTTTTGAGAGCCGCGGGTTGGAATTTGCATAAACAACCGCTTGTTTTGAAAGGCAGTGCCGCTTTATTTTTTTTCTCGCGAGACTTGGCAACACTCTATAAACATGAACAGATACATTTGTTATTGACATAGACAGATCCTGACCAAGTACAGACTCAGTGACCACAGCCTGGCCATCGAAACTGGCCGGCACAAAAAAACCTGGATTGCCAAAGAAAAAAGGCTGTGCTGTCACTGTGATCTGGGAGAGGTAGAGACAGAAATGCACTTCCTGTTGTCCTGCCCAAAATACACAGATATACGGGAGAGATATATCCCCCAATTCAAAAAACAAATGGCAGAGTTTAACCTCCTCTCCAATTCGAGTAAAATCCCCATCCTTCTAGGAGAGGAGGAGCGAACTGCAAATCTAGCAGCACAGTATGTGTCTGCCTGCCACAACCTGAGGGACAGTGTGTGACACCCTGCATACACGACCAGGGGGTACTGGTGATGAGGAGGGGGGTAGTTATATTGTTCAAAGGGAAGGGAACAATGTTTTTTTGTGTTTGTTATGTTCTGTAATTGTATTTCTGTTTTATTAGTTCTGTTTTGTATTATAAACGCTTTGGCAATACCTGAGCGCTCTCGTCATGCCAATAAAGCATTTTTGAATTGAATTGAATTGACATCCCAGTCAAGCACAGCCTCCCCCCGACCCCCCATTTATTTCCTCCCTTATTGCCCAAATTAAAAAGTGGGTAAACGCTGTTTATCTGCGTACAGCACTCTGCCAGCGCCCTTGTTTGCTGTTTGAATTGAGTTTCTCTCTGCCTCACAGCCGGATAGACAGGAAACGGGCGTTTCCAATGTAAACACATGGTGTGTTTGAACCGCATAGCAACAGTCAGGGCCGTGACGTCACAGCATCGCTTTCCAACCAGGCTCTGCTGGCGGCAGCGGGGCTTGAATCTAGTTTAAAAAAAAAAAAAATCTTAAAAGAAGTTAAACACACACAGAAACCAGGACCCGACTTGACAAAGATCTGAGATCAACCAGCAGCTGGGAAGCGGACGAGCTCTGAGGGGCTGAACGGAGTCCTCTCGCTCGTAAATGTTCTTGTGTTTTTTTAAGAACCCCA
>NW_026707347.1:12500-28628 GCF_902713425.1 Acipenser ruthenus
AACAGCAGGTCACTTTAGATTAACGATATTTTTATTGGTATTAAAAAAATACCGGTATATCCTGGCGTTGTGCAGCTAAATATTCCAGGAAAAAAAAAATTATTCTGAAAAACTCTGAGGCTGATTTTCCAGTTAGGCCTATAACCCAGAAAGCCCTTTTTTGGTTTGGCTGCACCCCGTGCCAGACGAAGGTGTTTAGGTATCATTTTGTTCCTGAACTAATGCGTCAGATGTAATTGTAAGTGACTGATGTAATTGTAAATGACTCTGCAGCTGATGCATAGTTCACACACCCTAGTCTCTGTAAGTCGCCTTGGATAAAGACGTCTGCTAAATAAACAAAATAAGAATAATATGTCTAGATTCCATTTCTGCCTGTCGCCAAGCTGAATAATTTTCAGTTTAGAGGCAAAAAAAACCAACTATTTTGGACCTACCTTTGTCGAGAGGTTTCGAGAAGTCCCGCGCCAAAGAGTCATGCACACCGGATATTGTTGGCAGCTTCACCGGAAAGCCGTAGATAGACAGTCGTTGTCGTACTTGGCTGACAATCAAAGCAAGACACTCTACACTGAAGATACGCGTCTCACATTACACAGCGAGATCCAATAAAAACAAAAAAGAGGTGTGTTTTGAACCTCCAGGGCGCGTCCAAAAAGCTGGATTCCTTTCATACAATTTTATTTACAACCTTACAGTCGTTCACAATAGAAAACCCCTGTGAATGTTTACATGCAGCTGATTATCACAGTGGTGGTAGCTGACAAAATGACTCCCTAAATCATTTCCGTTTTAACCCCGGGTTCGAGTCTCAGACTGGCTCACAGGATCACATGCTCACAGACTGTCTCCATTATATTAAACAAAGTTAGGATTTATTATTAATGAGTCTTTCAGCGGAGGCTTTTTCTCCAAAGCGACTTCCAGAGACTAGGGGGGTGAACTCTGCATCATCAACAACTGCTGCTGCTGCTGCTGCAGAGTCACTTCCAATAGGAGCTCGTTTGTTTGACGTCTCATCCGAAGGACGGAGCACAAGGAGGTGAAGCGACTCGCTCAGGGTCTCACACACACACACACACACACACACACACGCACACACACACACACACACACACACACACACACACACACGCACACACACACACACACACACACACATGTTTACAATGTCTTCAATGAATTGCCTTCTAGAGGAACCGTTTGCCATTGAATTTACACTGAAGACGCCGAGAGACTTCTAGTGGAAACGTTTGCCATTGAATTTACACTGAAGACGCCGAGAGAGACTTCTAGTGGAAACGTTTGCCGTTGAATTCACACTGAAGACGCCGAGAGAGACTTCTAGTGGAAACGTTTGCCATTGAATTTACACTGGAGACGCTGAGAGAGACTTCTAGTGGAAACGTTTGCCGTTGAATTCACACTGAAGACGCTGAGAAAGACTTCTAGTGGAAACGTTTGCCATTGAATTTACACTGAAGACGCTGAGAGAGACTTCTAGTGGAAACGTTTGCCATTGAATTCACACTGAAGACGCTGAGAAAGACTTCTAGTGGAAACGTTTGCCATTGAATTTACACTGAAGACGCTGAGAGAGACTTCTAGTGGAAACGTTTGCCATTGAATTCACACTGAAGACGCTGAGAAAGACTTCTAGTGGAAACGTTTGCCATTGAATTCACACTGAAGACACTGAGAAAGACTTCTAGTGGAAACGTTTGCCATTGAATTCACACTGAAGACGCTGAGAAAGACTTCTAGTGGAAACGTTTGCCATTGAATTTACACTGAAGACGCTGAGAGAGACTTCTAGTGGAAACGTTTGCCATTGAATTCACACTGAAGACGCTGAGAAAGACTTCTAGTGGAAACGTTTGCCGTTGAATTTACACTGAAGACGCTGAGAGAGACTTCTAGTGGAAACGTTTGCTGTTGAATTTGAGTTTTCATATTTTCTAAATTCAGTGTCTAATAATTTAATTATACAACAGAAGAACATTCTTGTACTTTATAATATTTTTATTATACAACAGAAGAACAACGTTGTACTTTGTAATAATTTCATTATACAACAGCACATAAGAAATTGTATTTTCGGCACACCTCTGCTCGCTCGCTTTGATGCCAGCGTGGTCCGTTAGCACTCAGGAGAGGAAAAACATAAAACCACCTGACCATTTAGTTAGTCGGGGAAATGAAACCTCTGGGAATCCATGGCTAGACAGACCGCCCTTCCTCCAGGCAGCTAGCTGAAGCTAATTATACAGCATTCTTACACGATATAACAATGTAATTATACAGCATTCTTACACGATATAACAATGTAATTATACAGCATTCTTACACGATATAACAATGAAATTATACAGCGGTACAGCGTTCTTACACGATATAACAATGTAATTATACAGCATTCTTACACGATATAACAATGTAATTAAAAAGCAGTACAGCATTCTTACACGATATAACAATGAAATTATACAGCATTCTTACACGATATAACAATGTAATTATACAGCATTCTTACACGATATAACAATGTAATTATACAGCATTCTTACACGATATAACAATGTAATTATACAGCATTCTTACACAAAATAACAATGTAATTAAAAAGCAGTACAGCATTCTTGCACGATATAACAATGTAATTATACAGCATTCTCTCGGGTCGGCCGAGTCGGGCTGGAGGTTCACTTGGACCTCGACCCCGTCCGGATCCACAGGGCTGGGAGAGGAGAGAGTCAGAACCGGGTCTGAGAGAGAGAGGGAGGGGGGAGAGAGCGAGAGAGGAGAGATGTTTATATTGTGATGTACTTTGTAACTGTCAATACTGAAAACTTCAGAACAGGGAGCGAGAGAGAGAGAGAGAGAGAGAGAGAGAGAGAGAGAGTCGGGTCTGAGAGAGAGAGAGAGGGAGGGAGGGAGGTAGGGAGAGAGAGAGAGAGAGGGGGAGAGACACAAAGTAATGAAGACATAACTTCAGAACAGAGAGGGAGAGGAGAGTGTGGAGTGTGTGGGTGTAGAGGATTGGAAATAAGACTCCTATTGCACAGCAGAGTCATCCATTCCAGGTTTTACCTGAAGCCTCCACTTCCACCAGGCCGCCCCGGGACACCCCCTGCTCCCTCCTCGCTCGATTTCTCCTCTCCTCCTCGTCTGGAAAGAGGGGGAGACAGAAGTAAAGTTAAACTAAACAGGAGACTTTAGTTAGTAAGTTATTTATCGAAGCCCTCGAGTTAGTAAAACATTATCAATCTTATAATGCACTTTCGTGCTGCGTAATTTAAACACGGGGGACGTTTGCTTAAAAAACAAAATCTCTAAAGGGTTTTTGGTTAAATGGTTTTAAAAAGATCATTTAAATATTTTGTGCACATCTAAAAATAATGTTTTTCATTTAATTATATATAAAACCAGGTCAAATGTTACCTGTTAAGTCTGCTTTTACCCCCGTACCTTTTTTGAGTTGCTGAACTAAAGATGTTAACGCGCGCTGGGACACGTTTGCATCGCTTTCCCCTTCTCTCCTGTGACGTGATGAGTGGGGGCGGGTCATGTGACTAGTCCAGACCCAATGAGAAACTAGCATCCTCTAAGGAATAAAAAAAACAATTATTATTATTAGTTTATTTAGCAGACGCCTTTATCCAAGGTGACTTACAGAGACTAGGGTGTGTGAACTATGCATCAGCTGCAGAGTCACTTACAACTACGTCTCACCCGAAAGACGGAGCACAAGGAGGTGAAGTGACTTGCTCAGGGTCACACAGTGAGTCAGTGGCTGAGGTGGGATTTGAACCGGGGACCTCCTGGTTACAAGCCCTTTTCTTTAACCACTGGACCACACAACCTCCTGTATGATTTTGACACATAACATCAATACTGGGTATTGGAAAGTGTCATCATTCACTTTAACGCAGGTTTTGTACCGATTAAACAACCGAATCACCTTGTTATTAGATTGAGAAACAAACTAAAAAACAGCCCAACACGCTCCTGCTTCAACTAAACTGATTAAAGTGAGTTTTTAGATCAGCACTTATTTTTACAGTGAAAATAAATGAACAACTCACCCGTTTGCAGTGAAACGCTCCTCTTTCTTCCCTCGTCAATCCTTCTGCCTGTCGAGTCGCTGTTGAGAAAACAAAGTTTCGTTTTCTGGTTAAGTGTTGTTAGAGGAAAAAAGGTTATTTTGAGAGTACAGAACTTCAGTAAAAAATAAATAAACGAGAAAAAGCCATTCGTGCCTCCTGTGCTGGGCTAGCTGAAGGTGTCACCATCGTGGTCACAGAGAGGGTTATACAGGGTTGTCCAGTCTGCTCTGGAAGGATCCGAGAGTCTCTGCTTCAGCAGCTCCGTCCGCCAGCCGGTCCCCATGCTTCATTTCAGAGACTCCCTCTCCCCTCGGTTCTGAATTCAGCTTCCACACCCGTGGCCCCTGGTTCTGTTCTGTGTGAACAAGAATTCTCGGCAGTTACTGTGTTAAAACCCTAGACAATTTCAAATGCCTCTATTAAGCTGCTGAGCGAAAGACAAGAGATTGAGACACAGGTTTAGTTGATACACCACATAGGTGCACAAGATTTATTTAACCTTTTACGCCCCTCTTGTCCCGCCGGCGGAACACGGAACTGCACGTAAATATTATATTTCATAACTCATTTTTAATATTATTACAAAAGCAAAAGAGAAAAAAGCTGACTCGATATCAAAATCGTTGTTTTCCTACCGTCAAACAGCGAAGGAATTTTTCGAATCCGTCATTTCACCGCTGAGATATCCCATTCACAATGTGTCTAGTACCCCCATGCATTCAAAACAAAAGCAATCGACTAGCTTGCATTTTGCTGCTGTGGTCTTACAACCTTCATGACGATGAAATCTCCCTGATCACGTGGTAGGGGAGGTCACAAGCGTTCCATTCATGCCTTTACTGTGTTTGTAACCCAATACATCACAGAGTAATTGATGTGCAAACAAACACGCCCACCTCTTGAATGAGATAAGGGAAAAAAAAAAAAAAAAAAAAAAAAAAAAAAAACCTTTCAAAGGCAAATGCTTGTGGCAATGGCTAGCCTGTGAGGTGCCAGAAGATAACATCCCTTTTAGAACTTAGTATATCAATTGACATAAAGATTTACACAATGTTTATTTTTGGAGAGGTTTGGGGACCCTTGGGCTTAGCTTTGTAAAAACTCCTGTAGAATTTGATCCCTTTGTTCAAACAGTTCCAAATTTTTACCCAGTATATTAGACATGTTGGTGAAGCACTGGAAAAAAATCTGGCTCTTTTCATATGCTACAAGTTGAAAAAATGACTATAGAACATAAAAAAATGAAAAGCGTTTGTTGTTTTTTTATGTGTTTTTTCTGGATATCTCCTTCCAGTGTGGTACTGAGTAAGACTTTTATCACACCTGAGGTTTTAGTCTTGATGCCCAAGGGGGTTACCTTGAATTCAAGCCCTGAACCATGCCTGTGCTGTCTATACTTTGGAAGATATTGTGATTTATTTAAGGGCACAGCCCCCCAGGCGGAAATTGTCTGTGAGGGGCTGGGGTTTTAACAGGTTAAATACAGACAGAACAGCTAATGTTACACTATCAACGGTAGCGGATTTAAAAAAATAACCCACGACAAGGGTCTCCGCCCTGTCGCAGTTCTTCCGCGGCGATCTCGATAGAATTTGATGTCGAACCGCACTTGAGTTAAAAACCCAACGGTTGTGTCAGCAAAGAGCAGGAGAGATTTCTCATGTTGTTTTAAATCCGAGGGTAGTGGTGTCATGCAGCTGTTGTGTCGAGTTTAAAAATTGCAGAATAATTGAATAATTGGGCCAGGCCGGGACCGAGAGGGACAGTAGGGGTTGGGAGCATAAAGGATGCGAGGAAACACCAGTTCAGCCAGATGAGGCGGGGCGAGACCACCAAAAGATTAATGATAACAAAGCCCTTTTATTTTAAAACATACCATTATAACAGGAAATCGAATTTTAAACAGTTTTGGCACTTTGTTCAGCTTCTTTTCGTGCCTTCCATACTTTTACAAAATTAAATATTTTTACTTCAATTCCAGACATAAAATCTGAGACTTTTTTATCAACATTTTTAAAGGCTTCTTTTGGTTCGTTTTCTTTAGCCCCATAATATCCTCCTACTATCCCTCCTATCACAGCTCCTATCCCAGTTCCCCACAATGCGATTGTGTTTCCTTTTATTGCTGCATAACATATAACAGCAATAGAAAATATGGGTTTCATTTTTATAGATATGGAACTTGTGGAGGCTGCGTTTATTGCTGGAACCACTTTTGCTATTTCTTTATCTCCTGCAAATGCAGCTGCTGCACAGAGCCGTGCCCCAGCTGAAGCACCAGCTGAAGCACCAGCTGATACTCCATAAACAATACATGTAAATTTCTGCCAGCAAGAAACTGGCTTCCTCATGTAGGAGGGATCAGAGTTAGACCCAACCTCTGTGCTGCTAACGATGGTGTTTCCAGAGGCCCCGGTCATCTCAACCAGCACCTCCATAAGCTCAGAGGAAAGAGCCTCCTTATCAGCAAACTCTGAAATGAACAACAAAGCTGTGTTTGTTTCAAGCTGCTCAGAGTTAACTGGCGTTTCCCCCAGTGTTACGTTTCCAAGCGGTTTGTTGAAGAAGTTCAAAGAAGTGACTTGGCTGGTAAATTTAAGAGCTCCCGTGTTAGACATTTATTTAAGTTTTGCAAATTTAAGTTGATAGGATGTGCTTGATTTCTGCCTGAGTAAGTATCGGAGTTCTGATAAATACAGATCTGAAACCCCAGGGCACTAGAGCAGACATGACTTCCTCTTCAAGCTTGCATTGCCTGTACTGCCCTGCAACACCTGTGAGCCACCTTGGATAAAGATGTCTGCCAAATAAATACATAATAATAATAATAATAATAATAATAATAATAATAATAATAATAATAATAATAATAATAATAATAATATGCCTCCCCATTATTTTGGCCACTGCTGCACAGCTTACCCTAGGATTTTTTTATTATTTTGTTTATGGAAGCTTTTAGAAAGTATCAAATAACAAAACTATGATCTCTGTGTGCAACTACTGAACAATAACAAGATACATTGTCAAAAAACATCAATTATATTGATCAAAGGTACACACCAATAGGTCTTACAGATGAATGACCTGTTACTTCTATTGATAAAGGCACGCTGTTATAGTTCTCCATGTTGCAAGATGAATCTGGAAATGAAACCACAGGCTTTAGTAAAATGCTAATTAATAAAATGATAAGTGATCAAGAAGTCGAATTTATTATTTAAAGATCATTTTGTCAGAGCGGAAGTGTGCCGCGGCAGTTCTGAATGACACAGGGCACTAGAAATGTGTCAAAACTCCGACCGGCTTTCTCACAAACAATCCTACAGCGTGTCAGAACTAGAATACAAAGCGACCAGCCGCTAACTAGCAAAGAAAGAGGTTCTGAAACCAACTCTGAGGCTGATTTTCAAAGGTTAGGCAGTCACTGCTGCTTAGAAAGAAACTGTGTTTTGTTATATTAATATTATAATGAAAATACAAATCGTTATCGTTTCGCTGTTGCATATTTCCAGCCCAGTTCTACCGATCCACCTCAAAGCTTGTGAGACTCAAACCCGACTGCTTCAGAATACATTACTGTGCATTTAACTTACAAAGCAGCAAAATAAACATGGTTTTGTATTTCTGTAAAATGACGTGTCTTTGTTTAAATAATGTTGACAGATAATAATAATCGCATTCGCTCTGTAACAAGCCGATGGTATTCCCCAAACTGTTTCCTTTGTCGTGTAGCCAGACTTTTTTTTTTAATTTCGTCTCCACAAAAGTAAGAAAAAGAGACAGCCTCTCTAGCCGCGTCACTGAGTGTGTTTGTGTCTTTTTAAAAGAGAGTTGAACTACAGCTGTGCTCTTAATGTCCTATTTAGATGCTGGCGATCTGAACACACCCCAGTTGAATCACAGTTGGGGTGTGTTCGCTGTCGATGCTGAATCACTGGGATCCTGCGAGAACGGACTTGATAAAGTTTTGAGATCAATCAGATGCTGGGAAGCGGATGAGCTTTGAGCGGCTGAACGGATCCCTCTCGCTCTTAACTAATCTCATGTTCTTGTGTTTTAAGAAGAACAGTTTTGTCTCTTAATCTAATCCAGTTTGTCATGCGATGTCTGGAGTGTCCAGCTTGGTTCAGAAACAGAAAAAAAACTCTCCAGCCATTAGAGACATGATTTAGACACATGAGATATTGTATAGTATCCATCCATTATCATTAACCGCTTACTCCTTTACAGGGTCGCGGTGAGCCGGAGCCCTAACCCGGCATACACAGGGCGCACGGCGAGACTAAACCCCGGACGGGACGCCAGTCCATCACAGATTGGAAAGTATCACTTTAACGCAGGTTTTGTTTCCATTGAGCAATCAATGACGTTTATACTGAAAAAAAAAGCCAAAAAAGCCGGAAAAAAAACGGAAAAAGCCGATACTTACAATGAAAGTAAATGAACAATTTACCCTTGCAGTGAATCGCTCCTCTTCTCTCGTCAATCCGGACTGTCTTGCTGTGTCCTTTTTATTCTCGTTTGTTCGCTCCTCCCTCCACACACATAGCGGCATCGGGCCGGATTTAACATTTTATGGGCACTGTCGTAGTGTAAACTCCCTGTGCTGTAAATCTCTCATAGGTTTGTTTTCCAACATGTTTTATGGAAAGGAAACTAAATTACGTTTCGTTTTCTGGTTAGTCTGGCTACGGGACAGTTATTTTGGGAAAACAGAACTTAAAGCCGGTGAAACTAATTTGTATGATTCAGGGGTGACGCTGGAAAAAAACGGGTAGGTAGGCAGGTAAAAACAACGTTCAATAAAATGTTTTTATTTATTTATTTATTTTTTCCCGAATACACTGTGATCTGATTCAAACATTCAAAATCCTAAAAGGTATAGACAATGTCGACCCAGGAGACCTGAAAAAAGAAACAAGGACCAGGGGTCACAAATTAGATAAAGGGGCATTCAGAACAGAAAATAGGAGGCACTTTTTACACAGAGAATTGTGAGGGTCTGGAACCAACTCCCCAGTAATGTTGTTGAAGCCGAAACCATGGGATCCTTCAAGAAGCTGCTTGATGAGATTCTGGGATCAATAAGCTACTAACAACCAAACGAGCAAGATGGGCTGAATGGGGCCTCCTGTCGTTTCTAAACTTTCTTATGTTCTTATGTATCCGACTGCGCTGGATGAATCCCGTTTAAATACCATCCTACCCAGCTGCAACACTTACTTTCACATGATTGCTTGTTTTTTTGTGACACAATAGCTAAGCGAGGTTCTAATTCAGCAGGTCAATTAGAGAGAATCTCTCTCCCGCGGACACACCAATAAAACAATTACCCTCCCCATTCAATTCCATTGTTATTAAATTCTTTTAAAAGTCACACAGGTGACATCTGTTTAGTGTTTAATAGCCGATCTGCATATTATTGGCGATTGACTATCGATGAACAGAAAATAAATAGCCACTATAGTGACTATATAATATTATATATATATATATATATATATATATATATATATATATATATATATATATATATATTATTAGTTTATTTAGCAGACGCCTTTATCCAAGGTGACTTACAGAGACTCGGGTGTGTGAACTATGCATCAGCTGCAGAGTCACTTACAACTACGTCTCACCCGAAAGACGGAGCACAAGGAGGTGAAGTGACTTGCTCAGGGTCACACAGTGAGTCAGTGGCTGAGGTGGGATTTGAACCCGGGACCTCCTGGTTACAAGCCCTTTTCTTTAACCACTGGACCACACAGCCTCCATATAGAAGTATAATATATTATAGTAATTTTTTATTTCCATTACACGAGAGTAGATGTTAAAACATGCTGATTTTAACTCGGCTCTCGCCAAGATAAGCACCAACTAACACGTAGCTTCACAGTAAACTAATGTGATCCATCTGTGTCTCCATCCATTTACGTTTCCTTCCATATGATGATGCAGATATCCTTCTGTCTGGTGTTAATGGCTGAAGTGTAATGCTGGCTCCAGGGATAGGCTTATTGCCTCCCTAGCGCATCAGCACACACAACGTCTGCGATGCTGGCTCCGGGGATCAACCGCAGTGCGGCCTCCCCAGCGCATCAGCATGACAACCGTCTGGACTGAGCTCAGTAGGGTACATCTCTGGGGTCTTCAAGTGGGCACCTTCCATCCTCAGTGTTTCGTCGACTAGCCCACGACACCTCAAGAGGGCTCGACGGTGATTCTGGCGTCCCAGCATCACCCCCCTCCTTCCCCCACTCAGCTCAGCCCAGCTTACTTACCTGTACATCAGCGTTTCTTTCTTTCTATTGTGCTTGAGACCCCCAGCCAGAATCTTTCCGTCTCAACCACAGCCAGTTGCTGCTCCTCTCTGCTGCTTCAGATAAGTTCTTCACTGTGCGACGCAACTCTTGGCCACTGAATCCGATATCTCTGAGAAACCGGGTTGTAGAGTGTGCCACAAATCCTCGACAACCCACCTCCACTGGGTAAATCCGGACTCTCCATCCTCGCTGTTCTGCTTCAGTGGCTAGTTGAGCATACCGCAGTTTCTTCCTCTCATACGCCTCATCTACAGCATCCCCCCATGGCACTGTTAACTATACCAGGTGAACAAGGCGTGCTGATCCAGACCACAAGACAATATCTGGTCGAAGGTTAGTGGTGGCAATCTCAGGTGGAAAAATAAGCCGTTGACCAACATCTGCCAGCATTTTCCAGTCTCTAGCAGCTTCCAGTTGTCCTGGGCGAGGATTGGTTTTAACACCTTTTCTTGGTGGTTGCTCTCCTGGGCGGAGGAATGTTGTCTTTTGTGTGTAATGTTTTGATGGAACAGGTGGCAACTTATTGGTCATGTTACGCTTGTCATATATATATGTGACTGCAAAAAAAAACCCAAAAACATGATAATAATAATAATAATAATAATAATAATAATAATAATAATAATACATCAGCATTTTATTCATTCTTATTATACACGTGTTTGATGCACGTGGTAGTTAAGCACCGTAAACAAACTGGACAGCCAACAAAGCCCAGCACTCGAGTTCCCCAGGCGTGTATAAACTAGGGTAGGAGAGCCAGGAAGTTTTTTTTTTTTTTTTTTTTTTTTTTTCACCAGCTTGAAGTTCTGTTCAACCAAAATAACTTTCCCAGGTAATTAAACAGGCTAACCAGCAATGCTGTGACGTCATTGCCTGACTGTTCAAACCTGTGTTTAGCTTGGAAACGCCCGTCTCCTGTCTATCTGGCAATGCTGTTAGAAACCAGGGCTTGAAATTGTCAACAAAAATGAATGACACAAATTTGTTTCACCGACTTTAAGTTCTGTTTTCCCCAAAATAACTGTCCCGTAGCCAGACTAACCAGAAAACGAAACGTAATTTAGTTTCGTTTCATTAAAACATGTTGGAAAACAAACCAGTACGTTATTAATTGGCATCCCTTTTGTATTTTCATCAGCTGGACATGGAAATGCATTTTTTTGTTTACGACTGTAAGTCGCCCTGGATAAAGGTGTCTGCTAAGAAATAAATAAATAAATAAATAAATAAATAAATAATAATAATAATAATAATAATAATAATAATAATAATAATAATAATAATAATAATAATAATAATAATTACAGTACATCATGCTTATTCAGAATAGATGATATTATACATTTGAAGAAAACTATTGGTTGCTCCCTAGAATGTTTTGAGTTTTATAATTATTGTTTTTTAAATTAATGCTTCATATTTACATTGCGGCTTCCGTGTAAATCAGAAAACGCGAATCCAAGTGTTTAACCTGTAGTACTTTGTATTTAATCATATTCTGATGTAACTATCACTATTTAATCATATCCTGATGTAACTATCACTATTATCTGCTGTATTATTGAATTGTGGTTTGTCACACTTGAACAAAAGTTATTGTATTTCTTGCTCTTATTGTATTACTTGTATTGTAACACTTGAAATGTATTTGCTTACGATTGTAAGTCGCCCTGGATAAGGGCGTCTGATAAGAAATAAATAATAATAATAATAATAATAATACGTGCGGGATCGGAGCGGGACACGTCATAGCGTGACCGAGTATGATCTGATTGGTCAATTTACTGTCCAATCAGCATCTCAGCAAGCCCCAGCAAACTCTTCTTTTTTTTTTTTTTTTTTTTTTTTTTTTTAATTGGTTCCCGCCAATTTGGTCTCGAGAGCAGCTCCTCGACAAACCGCTTCGAAGAAACATCTAGAAATACGACAGGACTCAAAAATATATACATTTATTCATCTTAAAATAAAGATTATAAATCGTAGCAAAATTTAGGAAACAGTTCTGCTTGTGTGTTCGATGATATTACTTAAATAGTTAGGAAAAAAAATAAACTATTTAAAAATATATATATCAATAGGCCGATATGAAACGTTTAGTTTCGTATTTGTAAGGTGTTTGGGAGTTTCTGTGTGAAATTTAGTCGTTTTATTGAGAAAGTCTTGGTAGTTTTCGGCGATGTCGGGTTTGGACGTGGTCTGCGAGCGAATTCACTTCAGACACGACCCGAAGTGGACGGCTCGGCTCGGCTCGCCCGACAGCGGCCAGCTGCTCTGCACAGCCTGCGTGGTGGAGATGATGGAGGACAGCGCGATATCGGTAACATCACATTTAAATAATTATAATAATCATCATAATAATAATAATAATCATCATAATAATAATCATAATTGCGCTTTTAGTCTATTAAGTGACTTCTGTGGCGAGTATTTTTAATTTTTAATCCAATTCAATCTGTTTCGTCAGCTAAGAAATTAATAATAATCTGGAATAATTAAATAAAACGCTGGACTTTGTCTGAGAGAGAACGGGCAACCTTATATTTTGTGAATGGATCAGTTTTTATTTATTTATTTATTTATTTATTTTTGGACAACGCGCCTCACTCGATTGTTGTTGAGACGCGCTGTCATTATTACTATTATTATTATTATTATTATTATTATTATTATTATTATTATTATTATTATTATTATTACATATCCTGGCAAAAACAAAAATGGACTCCGTGGCAATATTATTATTTATTAGGCACCATTTTGAAATGTCACATTATTCAAGTTGTTTTTTTGTCAGTATATGTGGAAACCTGCAAAACGGTTTGTAATAATGAAATATGTTAACGTAAAATTATTCAGCAGCTTTCATTGGACTCTATGAAGCTGAATCAGTTCATTCTATATAGAGGGGGTGGAATTCAATATGTTAACAAGGGAACATTATTCAGCAGCTTTCATTGGACTCTATGAAGCTGAGGGAGTTCATTCTATATAGAGGGGGTGGAATTCAATATGTTAACAAGGGAACATTATTCAGCAGCTTTCATTGGACTCTATGAAGCTGAGGGAGTTCATTCTATATAGAGGGGGTGGAATTCAATATGTTAACAAGGGAACATTATTCAGCAGCTTTCATTGGACTCTATGAAGCTGAGGGAGTTCATTCTATATAGAGGGGGTGGAATTCAATATGTTAACAAGGGAACATTATTCAGCAGCTTTCATTGGACTCTATGAAGCTGAGGGAGTTCATTCTATATAGAGGGGGTGGAATTCAATATGTTAACAAGGGAACATTATTCAGCAGCTTTCATTGGACTCTATGAAGCTGAATCAGTTCATTCTATATAGAGGGGGTGGAATTCAATATGTTAACAAGGGAACATTATTCAGCAGCTTTCATTGGACTCTATGAAGCTGAGGGAGTTCATTCTATATAGAGGGGGTGGAATTCAATATGTTAACAAGGGAACATTATTCAGCAGCTTTCATTGGACTCTATGAAGCTGAATCAGTTCATTCTATATAGAGGGTGATGCTGCTAAACTTTTGTCCACAGCTGTACATGATGTATCGTAACAGAGGTCTGTATCGCTTGTGATACGAGACCACAGCATAAAGAACTACAGCTCCCAGCATGCCTCAGCATGGCCGCGGCCATGCTGAGGCATGCTGGGAGCCGTAGTCCTAGCCAGCAAGCTCATTCTACATAGCGACACACACCTGGCTGTCTTAATCGCAGGTGGTTCGGAAGAAGCACGCCCTCTGCTGTTTCAAGAGCGTCATGACGCGCTTCCCGGCCGAGGTGGCGGAGCTGCTGTTGCAAGACAGCCGTGTTTGCGTGCATTTCATCGGGACGCTGCTGGGTAAGACACAGGGCCTCTTCGGGGCTCAGAAACTAGCACAGCACCCAGTCCTGGGTGTCAGAACTCCCCTATATTAAAATTTAGGACTGTGTGTCTCTGTCAGTGTGTCTGTATAGGGCTGGGAATCAGACTCCCGCTGCACAGCAGTGTGATCCAGTCCTGGTTTCACTGGGAGTTTAATAATAAGACACACCTGAGCTTGTTAGCTAGACACACTGGGGGCTGATCAAGCTGGTAGCAGTAAAACCTGGACTGGATCACACTGCTGTGCGATAGGAGCCTGATTCCCATCCCTGATCTCTCTGTCTAAATATTCCACAGTTCCCAGCAATATCCTGTAGCTCTCTTCACTATAAAATCAGCTACAAACCTCCTTCAACCAAAGTCTATCTCCAGGGCTGGGAATCAGACTCCCGCTGCACAGCAGTGTGATCCAGTCCTGGTTTCACTAGGAGTTTAATAATAAGACACATCTGAGCTTGTTAGCTAGACACACTGGGGGCTGATCAAGCTGGAAGCAGTAAAACCTGGAATGGATCACGCTGCACTGCGATAGGAGTCTGATTCCCAGCACTGGTGTGTGAAAATGTAGAACAGAAAATGTTCAAACTGTACCTCTGTGTGTGAAGTCTGGCACACGATCTCCTCAGCAGTTTCAGTGCATGGTCCCGTCGCTGTGTTTTCACCGTCTGTGTTTTCTGTTCCCGGGTACAGCAATGCTGCACAGCTCCGAAGAAGCCTCCGTGCTCGAGGAAGTCATCCAAGGTACAGAGATAGAGACCGTCCCGCTCCCCCAGTCACGCTGTGTGAGAGAGGAGAGCCCCAGCCTCTGTTTTATACAATGTGGAGTAGCGGTCAGGGCTCTGGACTCTTGACCGGAGGGTCGTGGGTTCAATCCCAGGTGGGGGAGACACTGCTGCTGTACCCTTGAGCAAGGTACTTTACTTAGATTGCTCCAGTAAAAACCCAACTGTATAAATGGGGAATTGTATGTAAAAAATAATGTGATATCTTGTAACAATTGTAAGTCGCCCTGGATAAGGGCGTCTGCTAAGAAATAAATAATAATAATAATATAGCAGATCTTCGTGCCCCCCCCCCCCCCCGGTCCTGGGGTGACCCCCCCACCCCGCCTCCTTCCAACTGAGCTCTAAATTAGGGAACCAGACCCTTCGTCGTGATAATTTGCTTAATTAGACCTTTTTAAAATATTTTTTTCCACTCCTGAAAAGTTGCAGATTTCAAGTCGCTCATACTTTAACAGTTTAATTTCAAATCTCCCAGCTGCTGTTTTAAAAACAATTAAGAAGAGCTAATTAAGGTAATTGTCAGTTCCGGTCAGGGTCTCGTGAAGCGATTGAGAGCTGAGGTTTAAATGAAAAGCCACCCCCTGAATCTGAATCTGTAAACAAAAGCTGAATAAAAACTACAGTTCCCAGCATGCTTCGGCAGTAACAGCGAGGGGTGATGGGAGCTGTAGTTCTTCAGACAGCTATCTGGAGCAAAAAAAAGAATGACGTCATTGGAACGCTTGCCTGTGGGTTTTCTATAAAGAACTACATCTCCCAGCAGCCCTTGCTGTTACTGTGAATGCAGAGGCATGCTGGGAGCTGTAGTGAACCCCCCTGCTCTGTAGTCTTGTATTGTGTGTGTGTGTGTTTGATTATTCAGTGCTGGTGCAGCTCCTGGTGGAATTGAAGTCAGACCAGCTTCTGCACTGCGTGCTGGAGGAGTGTGAAAAAAAGGTGAGATATTATTAAATTACAAGAATCCCTGGGAATCGGTTTTCGTATTGAATTCAACGCAGTCTGGTTTTCCTGCTTTGTGTGT
>NW_026707348.1:0-28591 GCF_902713425.1 Acipenser ruthenus
ATCTTTTTATTTTTTTTCTTATCAATCAGTTTTTGCAGGATTCATTACAAGGCCACTGAATCCTGTTCGAGACTAATTCTCTGATACTACAGCCATTGAAATGGAGCTTCTATCTGGTCGCACAGCCGAGAACCACTTAAAAAGGTTCTGATCAAATGTGCTGCAATCTCTCGGTATGAGTCAATCTAAGGCAAGCTGCTGCATTTCAACCAAAAGCCCCATAAACCTGAGCTTCTACATTTATTATCTGCATGTCCTACAGGTACTCTGTAGCAATTTTCAGCCACCTACCACATTCGCTGATTCTTTGAGAGCCTGCCAAAGCTGTTCCGAATGCCCCATAGGCTTAAAGCAGCGGTCGCCTTAGTTGAATGGGAAAAAAAGCTGAATTTTGTAGGAATCGCTCTAAAAACACTGGGCTCAGTTACAGGCTGTTAGTCTGATACTACAGCCCTTGGAATGGTGTTTCTACCTGCTTGCACGGCTTCAAAACCCTTCCAAATGTACTTTTTCAAGGGGCCTGCAGTGCACTTAGAAGTGGCATTGAAGGACAGGGGCAGCGTCGGAACCGAAAGCCCCATTAACCTGTGCTTCTACATTTATTATCTGCATATAATACAGGTACTCTGTAGCAATTTTCAGCCCCCTACCACATTCGCTGATTCTTTGAGAGCCTGCCAAAGCTGTTCCAAATGCCCCATAGGCTTAAAGCAGCGGTCGCCTTAGTTGAATGGGAAAAAAAGCTGAATTTTGTAGGAATCGCTCTAAAAACACTGGGCTCAGTTACAGGCTGTTAGTCTGATACTACAGCCCTTGGAATGGTGTTTCTACCTGCTTGCACGGCTTCAAAACTCTTCCAAATGTACTTTTTCAAGGGGCCTGCGGTGCACTTAGAAGTGGCATTGAAGGACAGGGGCAGCGTCGGAACCGAAAGGCCCAGCAACCTGTGCTTTCCCACCACTTATCTGCATGTCCTACAGGTACTCTGTAGCAATTTTCAGCCCCCTACCACATTCGCTGATTCTTTGAGAGCCTGCCAAAATTGGCATCAAAACTCATCCAAATGTACTTTTTCAAGTATTTGAATGGTTATCGACTCCACTTCTTAGGGGCTGCTGCCATCTACTGGTGGAAAATATTTATGACACCGGGGACCCAACGCAAATGCTGTTACTCTTATTTGAATTGCTAAAAAAAAAAATCAGATTTCTGTAGGAATTCTTCTAAAAACACTGCAGGTGTTTTTAGAACTATCGAAAAACGCTCAAACAGGTGATGTACATGGTAATGGACACCAGGTGTGAAAGGGTTAAGGACAGGGGGGCCTCCGCAGCGCTTGTGCAGGTGTTCCCCCGAGCTCGCGGAACTGCAACACGGCCTCATAACACCCGTGCACCCGGGGGGGGGGGGGGGGCGCGTGCATTTAATTAATTAATGAATCGCTGTTCCGCCGTGCAGCTCCCCGGGGGCGGGGGGGACGAGCAGGTGTTCAGCCCGAGCTCATAACACCCGTGCACACGGGGGGGAGGGGGAGGGGACGTGCAGGTATTTTTTTCCCCCCAGCAGACGGGGGTCCCGGCCTTACACTCGGGCAGCTCCCGGGGAATGTTAGAGGTCGTCGCCCCCGCTGCTGAGGCGCTAAAGTATCCGACTGCCTGGAGCGCTAAAACCGGCTCCGATCGGTCAGCGGGGACGCGGGGAGTGAGCCGTGAACGGAGCGTCCCGCTGCTGCCTTCTCGCCGAGTCCGAAAATAGCCGAGAGTTAAGCCCCTCCCCCCCTCGCTGTGTCTTCGGCAGACGTCCGCCACGTCACGTCGGACGGGCCTCTGGTCATGTGAATTGATTGTGACGTGACCAGAGCCCCGTCCGTCTTGAAGCGGCGCGATGCTGCCGAAGACACGGCGGGGAGGGGAGGGGAGGGGAGGGGGGGCTTAACTCTCGGCTATTTTCGCTGGCCTCCGGCGGGGCTGCTTCTAACGGGTCTCCGCAGCGGCGCTTGTGCAGGTGTTCAGCCCGAGCTCGCGGAACTCCAGCCCGGCCTCTGCTCCCACTTGCCCGGGCAGGGTTCCACGGCCCCGGGGACAGCTCCCGCCGCCCCGGACCCATAACGCCCGTGCTCCCGGGGGGAACACGGGACGTGCATTTAATTAATTCATCGCTGTTCCGCCGTGCAGCTCCACCGGGGGCGGGGGGGGGGGGGGGACGAGCAAGTGTTCAGCCCGAGCTCAGAACACTCGTGCACCCGGGGGGGGGGGACGTGCATTTAATGAAT
Organism: Acipenser ruthenus; assembly: GCF_902713425.1. Classification (NCBI taxonomy): domain Eukaryota; kingdom Metazoa; phylum Chordata; class Actinopteri; order Acipenseriformes; family Acipenseridae; genus Acipenser; species Acipenser ruthenus. The sequence goes on from NW_026707348.1 coordinate 2,273, forward strand.
TAATGAATTAATGAATGCCCTACCTGAAACGATAGCACCTGGCGTTTCGTATTAATCGCTGTTCACCCGGGACGCGGGGCCCCGGCGAACCGCCGTGCAGCTCCCCGCACTGGGCTCGTGTCCCAGGCATCCATCCCCCTGCCCTGGCCGCATCCATGGCCGGTGAAAAGGACGGAGCGTCCCAAAGCCCAGCATCCGACTGGGATGCAAGTGCCGTCCCACTCCCAAGCTCTCCCACTCTCCAGCTCTCCCACTCTCCGTTGCAGGCACGCAGCTCCAGCTGTGGCCCATCAAAACTAGTGTGACTCGGGTTTAGAGTTAGGGTTAGGGTTTAGGGTTAGGGTCACACTCGTTTCCGTGCTAAAGGTCTTGTTTTGTAGCTCGCAGTAATACCTTTCCAGGCATGCCTTGATTCAATTGATACCACCTGTGGTTATTTAAATATTCATTCAAAAAAAAAAAAAAAAAAAAACCTGAACGGGACGTTTTTTCGCCAAATGTAAACGAAACCTATTTAAGGTCGTTCTTTAGTGTAGCAGTCGAATAAAAACTCGAGCGCGGTGTTGTTTTGTAGCTTGCAATCATACCTATCCAACGATACCTCGTATGAGGTGGTAGCACCAGGGGTTATTGAAATATTAATTTGAATGCGATTCCCATTGAAACGTATAGGCGTTTTCACCAAAAACGGAAAAACAGACACAATAACACGTGCCATTTAGCGCAGGTGTGGAATTACAACCCAGGAACGGTCTCGTTGTGTAGATGACACCCTTATCTGTATAACAATGCCCTACCTGAAACGATAGCACCCGGCGTTTCGTATTTATAGGGAAAATACGAATTTTACACCAACCCGCAACTTGACGAGAATCCCATAGGCTAACATTGAAATCCACAAAACACACTTGCTTTTTTTGAATAAAAACTCTGTTTTTCAACGGATTGGTCTCAAATTTGGTACACAATTGCTACCTACTACCCTGATACAGGAACTGTTTGAATGGTTTCTCTAGCCCTTACTGTTCCAGAGAAATAAAAAAAAAAAGAAGTGAATTTGCATCTGCCAGTAATCTTTTTATTTTTTTTCTTATCAATCAGTTTTTGCAGGATTCATTACAAGGCCACTGAATCCTGTTCGAGACTAATTCTCTGATACTACAGCCATTGAAATGGAGCTTCTATCTGGTCGCACAGCCGAGAACCACTTAAAAAGGTTCTGATCAAATGTGCTGCAATCTCTCGGTATGAGTCAATCTAAGGCAAGCTGCTGCATTTCAACCAAAAGCCCCATAAACCTGAGCTTCTACATTTATTATCTGCATGTCCTACAGGTACTCTGTAGCAATTTTCAGCCACCTACCACATTCGCTGATTCTTTGAGAGCCTGCCAAAGCTGTTCCGAATGCCCCATAGGCTTAAAGCAGCGGTCGCCTTAGTTGAATGGGAAAAAAAGCTGAATTTTGTAGGAATCGCTCTAAAAACACTGGGCTCAGTTACAGGCTGTTAGTCTGATACTACAGCCCTTGGAATGGTGTTTCTACCTGCTTGCACGGCTTCAAAACCCTTCCAAATGTACTTTTTCAAGGGGCCTGCAGTGCACTTAGAAGTGGCATTGAAGGACAGGGGCAGCGTCGGAACCGAAAGCCCCATTAACCTGTGCTTCTACATTTATTATCTGCATATAATACAGGTACTCTGTAGCAATTTTCAGCCCCCTACCACATTCGCTGATTCTTTGAGAGCCTGCCAAAGCTGTTCCAAATGCCCCATAGGCTTAAAGCAGCGGTCGCCTTAGTTGAATGGGAAAAAAAAGCTGAATTTTGTAGGAATCGCTCTAAAAACACTGGGCTCAGTTACAGGCTGTTAGTCTGATACTACAGCCCTTGGAATGGTGTTTCTACCTGCTTGCACGGCTTCAAAACTCTTCCAAATGTACTTTTTCAAGGGGCCTGCGGTGCACTTAGAAGTGGCATTGAAGGACAGGGGCAGCGTCGGAACCGAAAGGCCCAGCAACCTGTGCTTTCCCACCACTTATCTGCATGTCCTACAGGTACTCTGTAGCAATTTTCAGCCCCCTACCACATTCGCTGATTCTTTGAGAGCCTGCCAAAATTGGCATCAAAACTCATCCAAATGTACTTTTTCAAGTATTTGAATGGTTATCGACTCCACTTCTTAGGGGCTGCTGCCATCTACTGGTGGAAAATATTTATGACACCGGGGACCCAACGCAAATGCTGTTACTCTTATTTGAATTGCTAAAAAAAAAAAATCAGATTTCTGTAGGAATTCTTCTAAAAACACTGCAGGTGTTTTTTAGAACTATCGAAAAAACCGCTCAAACAGGTGATGTACATGGTAATGGACACCAGGTGTGAAAGGGTTAAGGACAGGGGGGGCCTCCGCAGCGCTTGTGCAGGTGTTCCCCCGAGCTCGCGGAACTGCAACACGGCCTCATAACACCCGTGCACCCGGGGGGGGGGGGGGGGCGCGTGCATTTAATTAATTAATGAATCGCTGTTCCGCCGTGCAGCTCCCGGGGGCGGGGGGGGACGAGCAGGTGTTCAGCCCGAGCTCATAACACCCGTGCACACGGGGGGGAGGGGGAGGGGACGTGCAGGTATTTTTTCCCCCCAGCAGACGGGGGTCCCGGCCTTACACTCGGGCAGCTCCCCGGGGAATGTTAGAGGTCGTCGCCCCCCGCTGCTGAGGCGCTAAAGTATCCGACTGCCTGGAGCGCTAAAACCGGCTCCGATCGAGTCAGCGGGGGACCGCGGGGAGTGAGCCGTGAACGGAGCGTCCCGCTGCTGCCTTCTCGCCGAGTCCGAAAATAGCCGAGAGTTAAGCCCCTCCCCCCCTCGCTGTGTCTTCGGCAGACGTCCGCCACGTCACGTCGGACGGGCCTCTGGTCATGTGAATTGATTGTGACGTGACCAGAGCCCCGTCCGTCTTGAAGCGGCGCGATGCTGCCGAAGACACGGCGGGGAGGGGAGGGGAGGGGAGGGGGGGCTTAACTCTCGGCTATTTTCGCTGGCCTCCGGCGGGGCTGCTTCTAACGGGTCTCCGCAGCGGCGCTTGTGCAGGTGTTCAGCCCGAGCTCGCGGAACTCCAGCCCGGCCTCTGCTCCCACTTGCCCGGGCAGGGTTCCACGGCCCCGGGGACAGCTCCCGCCGCCCCGGACCCATAACGCCCGTGCTCCCGGGGGGAACACGGGACGTGCATTTAATTAATTCATCGCTGTTCCGCCGTGCAGCTCCACCGGGGGCGGGGGGGGGGGGGGACGAGCAAGTGTTCAGCCCGAGCTCAGAACACTCGTGCACCCGGGGGGGGGGGACGTGCATTTAATGAATTAATGAATTAATGAATGCCCTACCTGAAACGATAGCACCTGGCGTTTCGTATTAATCGCTGTTCACCCGGGACGCGGGGCCCCGGCGAACCGCCGTGCAGCTCCCCGCACTGGGCTCGTGTCCCAGGCATCCATCCCCTGCCCTGGCCGCATCCATGGCCGGTGAAAAGGACGGAGCGTCCCAAAGCCCAGCATCCGACTGGGATGCAAGTGCCGTCCCACTCCCAAGCTCTCCCACTCTCCAGCTCTCCCACTCTCCGTTGCAGGCACGCAGCTCCAGCTGTGGCCCATCAAAACTAGTGTGACTCGGGTTTAGAGTTAGGGTTAGGGTTTAGGGTTAGGGTCACACTCGTTTCCGTGCTAAAGGTCTTGTTTTGTAGCTCGCAGTAATACCTTTCCAGGCATGCCTTGATTCAATTGATACCACCTGTGGTTATTTAAATATTCATTCAAAAAAAAAAAAAAAAAAAAACCTGAACGGGACGTTTTTTCGCCAAATGTAAACGAAACCTATTTAAGGTCGTTCTTTAGTGTAGCAGTCGAATAAAAACTCGAGCGCTGTGTTGTTTTGTAGCTTGCAATCATACCTATCCAACGATACCTCGTATGAGGTGGTAGCACCAGGGGTTATTGAAATATTAATTTGAATGCGATTCCCATTGAAACGTATAGGCGTTTTCACCAAAAACGGAAAAACAGACACAATAACACGTGCCATTTAGCGCAGGTGTGGAATTACAACCAGGAACGGTCTCGTTGTGTAGATGACACCCTTATCTGTATAACAATGCCCTACCTGAAACGATAGCACCCGGCGTTTCGTATTTATAGGGAAAATACGAATTTTACACCAACCCGCAACTTGACGAGAATCCCATAGGCTAACATTGAAATCCACAAAACACACTTGCTTTTTTTGAATAAAAACTCTGTTTTTCAACGGATTGGTCTCAAATTTGGTACACAATTGCTACCTACTACCCTGATACAGGAACTGTTTGAATGGTTTCTCTAGCCCTTACTGTTCCAGAGAAATAAAAAAAAAAAAGAAGTGAATTTGCATCTGCCAGTAATCTTTTTATTTTTTTTCTTATCAATCAGTTTTTGCAGGATTCATTACAAGGCCACTGAATCCTGTTCGAGACTAATTCTCTGATACTACAGCCATTGAAATGGAGCTTCTATCTGGTCGCACAGCCGAGAACCACTTAAAAAGGTTCTGATCAAATGTGCTGCAATCTCTCGGTATGAGTCAATCTAAGGCAAGCTGCTGCATTTCAACCAAAAGCCCATAAACCTGAGCTTCTACATTTATTATCTGCATGTCCTACAGGTACTCTGTAGCAATTTTCAGCCACCTACCACATTCGCTGATTCTTTGAGAGCCTGCCAAAGCTGTTCCGAATGCCCCATAGGCTTAAAGCAGCGGTCGCCTTAGTTGAATGGGAAAAAAAGCTGAATTTTGTAGGAATCGCTCTAAAAACACTGGGCTCAGTTACAGGCTGTTAGTCTGATACTACAGCCCTTGGAATGGTGTTTCTACCTGCTTGCACGGCTTCAAAACCCTTCCAAATGTACTTTTTCAAGGGGCCTGCAGTGCACTTAGAAGTGGCATTGAAGGACAGGGGCAGCGTCGGAACCGAAAGCCCCATTAACCTGTGCTTCTACATTTATTATCTGCATATAATACAGGTACTCTGTAGCAATTTTCAGCCCCCTACCACATTCGCTGATTCTTTGAGAGCCTGCCAAAGCTGTTCCAAATGCCCCATAGGCTTAAAGCAGCGGTCGCCTTAGTTGAATGGGAAAAAAAGCTGAATTTTGTAGGAATCGCTCTAAAAACACTGGCTCAGTTACAGGCTGTTAGTCTGATACTACAGCCCTTGGAATGGTGTTTCTACCTGCTTGCACGGCTTCAAAACTCTTCCAAATGTACTTTTTCAAGGGGCCTGCGGTGCACTTAGAAGTGGCATTGAAGGACAGGGGCAGCGTCGGAACCGAAAGGCCCAGCAACCTGTGCTTTCCCACCACTTATCTGCATGTCCTACAGGTACTCTGTAGCAATTTTCAGCCCCCTACCACATTCGCTGATTCTTTGAGAGCCTGCCAAAATTGGCATCAAAACTCATCCAAATGTACTTTTTCAAGTATTTGAATGGTTATCGACTCCACTTCTTAGGGGCTGCTGCCATCTACTGGTGGAAAATATTTATGACACCGGGGACCCAACGCAAATGCTGTTACTCTTATTTGAATTGCTAAAAAAAAAAAATCAGATTTCTGTAGGAATTCTTCTAAAAACACTGCAGGTGTTTTTAGAACTATCGAAAAACGCTCAAACAGGTGATGTACATGGTAATGGACACCAGGTGTGAAAGGGTTAAGGACAGGGGGGCCTCCGCAGCGCTTGTGCAGGTGTTCCCCCGAGCTCGCGGAACTGCAACACGGCCTCATAACACCCGTGCACCCGGGGGGGGGGGGGGGGGGCGCGTGCATTTAATTAATTAATGAATCGCTGTTCCGCCGTGCAGCTCCCCGGGGGCGGGGGGGGACGAGCAGGTGTTCAGCCCGAGCTCATAACACCCGTGCACACGGGGGGGAGGGGGAGGGGACGTGCAGGTATTTTTTTCCCCCAGCAGACGGGGGTCCCGGCCTTACACTCGGGCAGCTCCCCGGGGAATGTTAGAGGTCGTCGCCCCCGCTGCTGAGGCGCTAAAGTATCCGACTGCCTGGAGCGCTAAAACCGGCTCCGATCGGTCAGCGGGGACCGCGGGGAGTGAGCCGTGAACGGAGCGTCCCGCTGCTGCCTTCTCGCCGAGTCCGAAAATAGCCGAGAGTTAAGCCCCTCCCCCCTCGCTGTGTCTTCGGCAGACGTCCGCCACGTCACGTCGGACGGGCCTCTGGTCATGTGAATTGATTGTGACGTGACCAGAGCCCCGTCCGTCTTGAAGCGGCGCGATGCTGCCGAAGACACGGCGGGGCGGGGAGGGGAGGGGAGGGGAGGGGGGGCTTAACTCTCGGCTATTTTCGCTGGCCTCCGGCGGGGCTGCTTCTAACGGGTCTCCGCAGCGGCGCTTGTGCAGGTGTTCAGCCCGAGCTCGCGGAACTCCAGCCCGGCCTCTGCTCCCACTTGCCCGGGCAGGGTTCCACGGCCCCGGGGACAGCTCCCGCCGCCCCGGACCCATAACGCCCGTGCTCCCGGGGGGAACACGGGACGTGCATTTAATTAATTCATCGCTGTTCCGCCGTGCAGCTCCACCGGGGGCGGGGGGGGGGGGGGGACGAGCAAGTGTTCAGCCCGAGCTCAGAACACTCGTGCACCCGGGGGGGGGGGACGTGCATTTAATGAATTAATGAATTAATGAATGCCCTACCTGAAACGATAGCACCTGGCGTTTCGTATTAATCGCTGTTCACCCGGGACGCGGGGCCCCGGCGAACCGCCGTGCAGCTCCCCGCACTGGGCTCGTGTCCCAGGCATCCATCCCCCTGCCCTGGCCGCATCCATGGCCGGTGAAAAGGACGGAGCGTCCCAAAGCCCAGCATCCGACTGGGATGCAAGTGCCGTCCCACTCCCAAGCTCTCCCACTCTCCAGCTCTCCCACTCTCCGTTGCAGGCACGCAGCTCCAGCTGTGGCCCATCAAAACTAGTGTGACTCGGGTTTAGAGTTAGGGTTAGGGTTTAGGGTTAGGGTCACACTCGTTTCCGTGCTAAAGGTCTTGTTTTGTAGCTCGCAGTAATACCTTTCCAGGCATGCCTTGATTCAATTGATACCACCTGTGGTTATTTAAATATTCATTCAAAAAAAAAAAAAAAAAAAAACCTGAACGGGACGTTTTTTCGCCAAATGTAAACGAAACCTATTTAAGGTCGTTCTTTAGTGTAGCAGTCGAATAAAAACTCGAGCGCGGTGTTGTTTTGTAGCTTGCAATCATACCTATCCAACGATACCTCGTATGAGGTGGTAGCACCAGGGGTTATTGAAATATTAATTTGAATGCGATTCCCATTGAAACGTATAGGCGTTTTCACCAAAAACGGAAAAACAGACACAATAACACGTGCCATTTAGCGCAGGTGTGGAATTACAACCCAGGAACGGTCTCGTTGTGTAGATGACACCCTTATCTGTATAACAATGCCCTACCTGAAACGATAGCACCCGGCGTTTCGTATTTATAGGGAAAATACGAATTTTACACCAACCCGCAACTTGACGAGAATCCCATAGGCTAACATTGAAATCCACAAAACACACTTGCTTTTTTTGAATAAAAACTCTGTTTTTCAACGGATTGGTCTCAAATCTGGTACACAATTGCTACCTACTACCCTGATACAGGAACTGTTTGAATGGTTTCTCTAGCCCTTACTGTTCCAGAGAAATAAAAAAAAAAAAGAAGTGAATTTGCATCTGCCAGTAATCTTTTTATTTTTTTTCTTATCAATCAGTTTTTGCAGGATTCATTACAAGGCCACTGAATACTGTTCGAGACTAATTCTCTGATACTACAGCCATTTAAATGGAGCTTCTATCTGGTCGCACAGCCGAGAACCACTTAAAAAGGTTCTGATCAAATGTGCTGCAATCTCTCGGTATGAGTCAATCTAAGGCAAGCTGCTGCATTTCAACCAAAAGCCCCATAAACCTGAGCTTCTACATTTATTATCTGCATGTCCTACAGGTACTCTGTAGCAATTTTCAGCCACCTACCACATTCGCTGATTCTTTGAGAGCCTGCCAAAGCTGTTCCGAATGCCCCATAGGCTTAAAGCAGCGGTCGCCTTAGTTGAATGGGAAAAAAAGCTGAATTTTGTAGGAATCGCTCTAAAAACACTGGGCTCAGTTACAGGCTGTTAGTCTGATACTACAGCCCTTGGAATGGTGTTTCTACCTGCTTGCACGGCTTCAAAACTCTTCCAAATGTACTTTTTCAAGGGGCCTGCGGTGCACTTAGAAGTGGCATTGAAGGACAGGGGCAGCGTCGGAACCGAAAGGCCCAGCAACCTGTGCTTTCCCACCACTTATCTGCATGTCCTACAGGTACTCTGTAGCAATTTTCAGCCCCCTACCACATTCGCTGATTCTTTGAGAGCCTGCCAAAATTGGCATCAAAACTCATCCAAATGTACTTTTTCAAGTATTTGAATGGTTATCGACTCCACTTCTTAGGGGCTGCTGCCATCTACTGGTGGAAAATATTTATGACACCGGGGACCCAACGCAAATGCTGTTACTCTTATTTGAATTGCTAAAAAAAAAAAATCAGATTTCTGTAGGAATTCTTCTAAAAACACTGCAGGTGTTTTTAGAACTATCGAAAAACGCTCAAACAGGTGATGTACATGGTAATGGACACCAGGTGTGAAAGGGTTAAGGACAGGGGGGCCTCCGCAGCGCTTGTGCAGGTGTTCCCCCGAGCTCGCGGAACTGCAACACGGCCTCATAACACCCGTGCACCCGGGGGGGGGGGGGGGGCGCGTGCATTTAATTAATTAATGAATCGCTGTTCCGCCGTGCAGCTCCCCGGGGGCGGGGGGGACGAGCAGGTGTTCAGCCCGAGCTCATAACACCCGTGCACACGGGGGGGAGGGGGAGGGGACGTGCAGGTATTTTTTCCCCCCAGCAGACGGGGGTCCCGGCCTTACACTCGGGCAGCTCCCCGGGGAATGTTAGAGGTCGTCGCCCCCGCTGCTGAGGCGCTAAAGTATCCGACTGCCTGGAGCGCTAAAACCGGCTCCGATCGGTCAGCGGGGACCGCGGGGAGTGAGCCGTGAACGGAGCGTCCCGCTGCTGCCTTCTCGCCGAGTCCGAAAATAGCCGAGAGTTAAGCCCCTCCCCCCCTCGCTGTGTCTTCGGCAGACGTCCGCCACGTCACGTCGGACGGGCCTCTGGTCATGTGAATTGATTGTGACGTGACCAGAGCCCCGTCCGTCTTGAAGCGGCGCGATGCTGCCGAAGACACGGCGGGGAGGGGAGGGGAGGGGAGGGGGGGCTTAACTCTCGGCTATTTTCGCTGGCCTCCGGCGGGGCTGCTTCTAACGGGTCTCCGCAGCGGCGCTTGTGCAGGTGTTCAGCCCGAGCTCGCGGAACTCCAGCCCGGCCTCTGCTCCCACTTGCCCGGGCAGGGTTCCACGGCCCCGGGGACAGCTCCCGCCGCCCCGGACCCATAACGCCCGTGCTCCCGGGGGGAACACGGGACGTGCATTTAATTAATTCATCGCTGTTCCGCCGTGCAGCTCCACCGGGGGCGGGGGGGGGGGGGGGACGAGCAAGTGTTCAGCCCGAGCTCAGAACACTCGTGCACCCGGGGGGGGGGGACGTGCATTTAATGAATTAATGAATTAATGAATGCCCTACCTGAAACGATAGCACCTGGCGTTTCGTATTAATCGCTGTTCACCCGGGACGCGGGGCCCCGGCGAACCGCCGTGCAGCTCCCCGCACTGGGCTCGTGTCCCAGGCATCCATCCCCCTGCCCTGGCCGCATCCATGGCCGGTGAAAAGGACGGAGCGTCCCAAAGCCCAGCATCCGACTGGGATGCAAGTGCCGTCCCACTCCCAAGCTCTCCCACTCTCCAGCTCTCCCACTCTCCGTTGCAGGCACGCAGCTCCAGCTGTGGCCCATCAAAACTAGTGTGACTCGGGTTTAGAGTTAGGGTTAGGGTTTAGGGTTAGGGTCACACTCGTTTCCGTGCTAAAGGTCTTGTTTTGTAGCTCGCAGTAATACCTTTCCAGGCATGCCTTGATTCAATTGATACCACCTGTGGTTATTTAAATATTCATTCAAAAAAAAAAAAAAAAAAAAACCTGAACGGGACGTTTTTTCGCCAAATGTAAACGAAACCTATTTAAGGTCGTTCTTTAGTGTAGCAGTCGAATAAAAACTCGAGCGCGGTGTTGTTTTGTAGCTTGCAATCATACCTATCCAACGATACCTCGTATGAGGTGGTAGCACCAGGGGTTATTGAAATATTAATTTGAATGCGATTCCCATTGAAACGTATAGGCGTTTTCACCAAAAACGGAAAAACAGACACAATAACACGTGCCATTTAGCGCAGGTGTGGAATTACAACCCAGGAACGGTCTCGTTGTGTAGATGACACCCTTATCTGTATAACAATGCCCTACCTGAAACGATAGCACCCGGCGTTTCGTATTTATAGGGAAAATACGAATTTTACACCAACCCGCAACTTGACGAGAATCCCATAGGCTAACATTGAAATCCACAAAACACACTTGCTTTTTTTGAATAAAAACTCTGTTTTTCAACGGATTGGTCTCAAATTTGGTACACAATTGCTACCTACTACCCTGATACAGGAACTGTTTGAATGGTTTCTCTAGCCCTTACTGTTCCAGAGAAATAAAAAAAAAAAAGAAGTGAATTTGCATCTGCCAGTAATCTTTTTATTTTTTTTCTTATCAATCAGTTTTTGCAGGATTCATTACAAGGCCACTGAATCCTGTTCGAGACTAATTCTCTGATACTACAGCCATTGAAATGGAGCTTCTATCTGGTCGCACAGCCGAGAACCACTTAAAAAGGTTCTGATCAAATGTGCTGCAATCTCTCGGTATGAGTCAATCTAAGGCAAGCTGCTGCATTTCAACCAAAAGCCCCATAAACCTGAGCTTCTACATTTATTATCTGCATGTCCTACAGGTACTCTGTAGCAATTTTCAGCCACCTACCACATTCGCTGATTCTTTGAGAGCCTGCCAAAGCTGTTCCGAATGCCCCATAGGCTTAAAGCAGCGGTCGCCTTAGTTGAATGGGAAAAAAAGCTGAATTTTGTAGGAATCGCTCTAAAAACACTGGGCTCAGTTACAGGCTGTTAGTCTGATACTACAGCCCTTGGAATGGTGTTTCTACCTGCTTGCACGGCTTCAAAACCCTTCCAAATGTACTTTTTCAAGGGGCCTGCAGTGCACTTAGAAGTGGCATTGAAGGACAGGGGCAGCGTCGGAACCGAAAGCCCCATTAACCTGTGCTTCTACATTTATTATCTGCATATAATACAGGTACTCTGTAGCAATTTTCAGCCCCCTACCACATTCGCTGATTCTTTGAGAGCCTGCCAAAGCTGTTCCAAATGCCCCATAGGCTTAAAGCAGCGGTCGCCTTAGTTGAATGGGAAAAAAAGCTGAATTTTGTAGGAATCGCTCTAAAAACACTGGGCTCAGTTACAGGCTGTTAGTCTGATACTACAGCCCTTGGAATGGTGTTTCTACCTGCTTGCACGGCTTCAAAACTCTTCCAAATGTACTTTTTCAAGGGGCCTGCGGTGCACTTAGAAGTGGCATTGAAGGACAGGGGCAGCGTCGGAACCGAAAGGCCCAGCAACCTGTGCTTTCCCACCACTTATCTGCATGTCCTACAGGTACTCTGTAGCAATTTTCAGCCCCCTACCACATTCGCTGATTCTTTGAGAGCCTGCCAAAATTGGCATCAAAACTCATCCAAATGTACTTTTTCAAGTATTTGAATGGTTATCGACTCCACTTCTTAGGGGCTGCTGCCATCTACTGGTGGAAAATATTTATGACACCGGGGACCCAACGCAAATGCTGTTACTCTTATTTGAATTGCTAAAAAAAAAAAATCAGATTTCTGTAGGAATTCTTCTAAAAACACTGCAGGTGTTTTTAGAACTATCGAAAAACGCTCAAACAGGTGATGTACATGGTAATGGACACCAGGTGTGAAAGGGTTAAGGACAGGGGGGCCTCCGCAGCGCTTGTGCAGGTGTTCCCCCGAGCTCGCGGAACTGCAACACGGCCTCATAACACCCGTGCACCCGGGGGGGGGGGGGGGGCGCGTGCATTTAATTAATTAATGAATCGCTGTTCCGCCGTGCAGCTCCCCGGGGGCGGGGGGGACGAGCAGGTGTTCAGCCCGAGCTCATAACACCCGTGCACACGGGGGGGAGGGGGAGGGGACGTGCAGGTATTTTTTCCCCCCAGCAGACGGGGGTCCCGGCCTTACACTCGGGCAGCTCCCCGGGGAATGTTAGAGGTCGTCGCCCCCGCTGCTGAGGCGCTAAAGTATCCGACTGCCTGGAGCGCTAAAACCGGCTCCGATCGGTCAGCGGGGACCGCGGGGAGTGAGCCGTGAACGGAGCGTCCCGCTGCTGCCTTCTCGCCGAGTCCGAAAATAGCCGAGAGTTAAGCCCCTCCCCCCCTCGCTGTGTCTTCGGCAGACGTCCGCCACGTCACGTCGGACGGGCCTCTGGTCATGTGAATTGATTGTGACGTGACCAGAGCCCCGTCCGTCTTGAAGCGGCGCGATGCTGCCGAAGACACGGCGGGGAGGGGAGGGGAGGGGGGGCTTAACTCTCGGCTATTTTCGCTGGCCTCCGGCGGGGCTGCTTCTAACGGGTCTCCGCAGCGGCGCTTGTGCAGGTGTTCAGCCCGAGCTCGCGGAACTCCAGCCCGGCCTCTGCTCCCACTTGCCCGGGCAGGGTTCCACGGCCCCGGGGACAGCTCCCGCCGCCCCGGACCCATAACGCCCGTGCTCCCGGGGGGAACACGGGACGTGCATTTAATTAATTCATCGCTGTTCCGCCGTGCAGCTCCACCGGGGGCGGGGGGGGGGGGGGGACGAGCAAGTGTTCAGCCCGAGCTCAGAACACTCGTGCACCCGGGGGGGGGGGGACGTGCATTTAATGAATTAATGAATTAATGAATGCCCTACCTGAAACGATAGCACCTGGCGTTTCGTATTAATCGCTGTTCACCCGGGACGCGGGGCCCCGGCGAACCGCCGTGCAGCTCCCCGCACTGGGCTCGTGTCCCAGGCATCCATCCCCCTGCCCTGGCCGCATCCATGGCCGGTGAAAAGGACGGAGCGTCCCAAAGCCCAGCATCCGACTGGGATGCAAGTGCCGTCCCACTCCCAAGCTCTCCCACTCTCCAGCTCTCCCACTCTCCGTTGCAGGCACGCAGCTCCAGCTGTGGCCCATCAAAACTAGTGTGACTCGGGTTTAGAGTTAGGGTTAGGGTTTAGGGTTAGGGTCACACTCGTTTCCGTGCTAAAGGTCTTGTTTTGTAGCTCGCAGTAATACCTTTCCAGGCATGCCTTGATTCAATTGATACCACCTGTGGTTATTTAAATATTCATTCAAAAAAAAAAAAAAAAAAAAACCTGAACGGGACGTTTTTTCGCCAAATGTAAACGAAACCTATTTAAGGTCGTTCTTTAGTGTAGCAGTCGAATAAAAACTCGAGCGCGGTGTTGTTTTGTAGCTTGCAATCATACCTATCCAACGATACCTCGTATGAGGTGGTAGCACCAGGGGTTATTGAAATATTAATTTGAATGCGATTCCCATTGAAACGTATAGGCGTTTTCACCAAAAACGGAAAAACAGACACAATAACACGTGCCATTTAGCGCAGGTGTGGAATTACAACCCAGGAACGGTCTCGTTGTGTAGATGACACCCTTATCTGTATAACAATGCCCTACCTGAAACGATAGCACCCGGCGTTTCGTATTTATAGGGAAAATACGAATTTTACACCAACCCGCAACTTGACGAGAATCCCATAGGCTAACATTGAAATCCACAAAACACACTTGCTTTTTTTGAATAAAAACTCTGTTTTTCAACGGATTGGTCTCAAATTTGGTACACAATTGCTACCTACTACCCTGATACAGGAACTGTTTGAATGGTTTCTCTAGCCCTTACTGTTCCAGAGAAATAAAAAAAAAAAAGAAGTGAATTTGCATCTGCCAGTAATCTTTTTATTTTTTTTCTTATCAATCAGTTTTTGCAGGATTCATTACAAGGCCACTGAATCCTGTTCGAGACTAATTCTCTGATACTACAGCCATTGAAATGGAGCTTCTATCTGGTCGCACAGCCGAGAACCACTTAAAAAGGTTCTGATCAAATGTGCTGCAATCTCTCGGTATGAGTCAATCTAAGGCAAGCTGCTGCATTTCAACCAAAAGCCCCATAAACCTGAGCTTCTACATTTATTATCTGCATGTCCTACAGGTACTCTGTAGCAATTTTCAGCCACCTACCACATTCGCTGATTCTTTGAGAGCCTGCCAAAGCTGTTCCGAATGCCCCATAGGCTTAAAGCAGCGGTCGCCTTAGTTGAATGGGAAAAAAAGCTGAATTTTGTAGGAATCGCTCTAAAAACACTGGGCTCAGTTACAGGCTGTTAGTCTGATACTACAGCCCTTGGAATGGTGTTTCTACCTGCTTGCACGGCTTCAAAACCCTTCCAAATGTACTTTTTCAAGGGGCCTGCAGTGCACTTAGAAGTGGCATTGAAGGACAGGGGCAGCGTCGGAACCGAAAGCCCCATTAACCTGTGCTTCTACATTTATTATCTGCATATAATACAGGTACTCTGTAGCAATTTTCAGCCCCCTACCACATTCGCTGATTCTTTGAGAGCCTGCCAAAGCTGTTCCAAATGCCCCATAGGCTTAAAGCAGCGGTCGCCTTAGTTGAATGGGAAAAAAAGCTGAATTTTGTAGGAATCGCTCTAAAAACACTGGGCTCAGTTACAGGCTGTTAGTCTGATACTACAGCCCTTGGAATGGTGTTTCTACCTGCTTGCACGGCTTCAAAACTCTTCCAAATGTACTTTTTCAAGGGGCCTGCGGTGCACTTAGAAGTGGCATTGAAGGACAGGGGCAGCGTCGGAACCGAAAGGCCCAGCAACCTGTGCTTTCCCACCACTTATCTGCATGTCCTACAGGTACTCTGTAGCAATTTTCAGCCCCCTACCACATTCGCTGATTCTTTGAGAGCCTGCCAAAATTGGCATCAAAACTCATCCAAATGTACTTTTTCAAGTATTTGAATGGTTATCGACTCCACTTCTTAGGGGCTGCTGCCATCTACTGGTGGAAAATATTTATG
Organism: Acipenser ruthenus; assembly: GCF_902713425.1. Taxonomy (NCBI): domain Eukaryota; kingdom Metazoa; phylum Chordata; class Actinopteri; order Acipenseriformes; family Acipenseridae; genus Acipenser; species Acipenser ruthenus. The sequence continues at coordinate 17,524 of NW_026707348.1, forward strand.
ACACCGGGGACCCAACGCAAATGCTGTTACTCTTATTTGAATTGCTAAAAAAAAAAAATCAGATTTCTGTAGGAATTCTTCTAAAAACACTGCAGGTGTTTTTAGAACTATCGAAAAACGCTCAAACAGGTGATGTACATGGTAATGGACACCAGGTGTGAAAGGGTTAAGGACAGGGGGGCCTCCGCAGCGCTTGTGCAGGTGTTCCCCCGAGCTCGCGGAACTGCAACACGGCCTCATAACACCCGTGCACCCGGGGGGGGGGGGGGGGCGCGTGCATTTAATTAATTAATGAATCGCTGTTCCGCCGTGCAGCTCCCCGGGGGCGGGGGGGACGAGCAGGTGTTCAGCCCGAGCTCATAACACCCGTGCACACGGGGGGGAGGGGGAGGGGACGTGCAGGTATTTTTTCCCCCCAGCAGACGGGGGTCCCGGCCTTACACTCGGGCAGCTCCCCGGGGAATGTTAGAGGTCGTCGCCCCCGCTGCTGAGGCGCTAAAGTATCCGACTGCCTGGAGCGCTAAAACCGGCTCCGATCGGTCAGCGGGGACCGCGGGGAGTGAGCCGTGAACGGAGCGTCCCGCTGCTGCCTTCTCGCCGAGTCCGAAAATAGCCGAGAGTTAAGCCCCTCCCCCCCTCGCTGTGTCTTCGGCAGACGTCCGCCACGTCACGTCGGACGGGCCTCTGGTCATGTGAATTGATTGTGACGTGACCAGAGCCCCGTCCGTCTTGAAGCGGCGCGATGCTGCCGAAGACACGGCGGGGAGGGGAGGGGAGGGGGGGCTTAACTCTCGGCTATTTTCGCTGGCCTCCGGCGGGGCTGCTTCTAACGGGTCTCCGCAGCGGCGCTTGTGCAGGTGTTCAGCCCGAGCTCGCGGAACTCCAGCCCGGCCTCTGCTCCCACTTGCCCGGGCAGGGTTCCACGGCCCCGGGGACAGCTCCCGCCGCCCCGGACCCATAACGCCCGTGCTCCCGGGGGGAACACGGGACGTGCATTTAATTAATTCATCGCTGTTCCGCCGTGCAGCTCCACCGGGGGCGGGGGGGGGGGGGGGACGAGCAAGTGTTCAGCCCGAGCTCAGAACACTCGTGCACCCGGGGGGGGGGGACGTGCATTTAATGAATTAATGAATTAATGAATGCCCTACCTGAAACGATAGCACCTGGCGTTTCGTATTAATCGCTGTTCACCCGGGACGCGGGGCCCCGGCGAACCGCCGTGCAGCTCCCCGCACTGGGCTCGTGTCCCAGGCATCCATCCCCCTGCCCTGGCCGCATCCATGGCCGGTGAAAAGGACGGAGCGTCCCAAAGCCCAGCATCCGACTGGGATGCAAGTGCCGTCCCACTCCCAAGCTCTCCCACTCTCCAGCTCTCCCACTCTCCGTTGCAGGCACGCAGCTCCAGCTGTGGCCCATCAAAACTAGTGTGACTCGGGTTTAGAGTTAGGGTTAGGGTTTAGGGTTAGGGTCACACTCGTTTCCGTGCTAAAGGTCTTGTTTTGTAGCTCGCAGTAATACCTTTCCAGGCATGCCTTGATTCAATTGATACCACCTGTGGTTATTTAAATATTCATTCAAAAAAAAAAAAAAAAAAAAACCTGAACGGGACGTTTTTTCGCCAAATGTAAACGAAACCTATTTAAGGTCGTTCTTTAGTGTAGCAGTCGAATAAAAACTCGAGCGCGGTGTTGTTTTGTAGCTTGCAATCATACCTATCCAACGATACCTCGTATGAGGTGGTAGCACCAGGGGTTATTGAAATATTAATTTGAATGCGATTCCCATTGAAACGTATAGGCGTTTTCACCAAAAACGGAAAAACAGACACAATAACACGTGCCATTTAGCGCAGGTGTGGAATTACAACCCAGGAACGGTCTCGTTGTGTAGATGACACCCTTATCTGTATAACAATGCCCTACCTGAAACGATAGCACCCGGCGTTTCGTATTTATAGGGAAAATACGAATTTTACACCAACCCGCAACTTGACGAGAATCCCATAGGCTAACATTGAAATCCACAAAACACACTTGCTTTTTTTGAATAAAAACTCTGTTTTTCAACGGATTGGTCTCAAATCTGGTACACAATTGCTACCTACTACCCTGATACAGGAACTGTTTGAATGGTTTCTCTAGCCCTTACTGTTCCAGAGAAATAAAAAAAAAAAAGAAGTGAATTTGCATCTGCCAGTAATCTTTTTATTTTTTTTCTTATCAATCAGTTTTTGCAGGATTCATTACAAGGCCACTGAATACTGTTCGAGACTAATTCTCTGATACTACAGCCATTTAAATGGAGCTTCTATCTGGTCGCACAGCCGAGAACCACTTAAAAAGGTTCTGATCAAATGTGCTGCAATCTCTCGGTATGAGTCAATCTAAGGCAAGCTGCTGCATTTCAACCAAAAGCCCCATAAACCTGAGCTTCTACATTTATTATCTGCATGTCCTACAGGTACTCTGTAGCAATTTTCAGCCACCTACCACATTCGCTGATTCTTTGAGAGCCTGCCAAAGCTGTTCCGAATGCCCCATAGGCTTAAAGCAGCGGTCGCCTTAGTTGAATGGGAAAAAAAGCTGAATTTTGTAGGAATCGCTCTAAAAACACTGGGCTCAGTTACAGGCTGTTAGTCTGATACTACAGCCCTTGGAATGGTGTTTCTACCTGCTTGCACGGCTTCAAAACCCTTCCAAATGTACTTTTTCAAGGGGCCTGCAGTGCACTTAGAAGTGGCATTGAAGGACAGGGGCAGCGTCGGAACCGAAAGCCCCATTAACCTGTGCTTCTACATTTATTATCTGCATATAATACAGGTACTCTGTAGCAATTTTCAGCCCCCTACCACATTCGCTGATTCTTTGAGAGCCTGCCAAAGCTGTTCCAAATGCCCCATAGGCTTAAAGCAGCGGTCGCCTTAGTTGAATGGGAAAAAAAGCTGAATTTTGTAGGAATCGCTCTAAAAACACTGGGCTCAGTTACAGGCTGTTAGTCTGATACTACAGCCCTTGGAATGGTGTTTCTACCTGCTTGCACGGCTTCAAAACTCTTCCAAATGTACTTTTTCAAGGGGCCTGCGGTGCACTTAGAAGTGGCATTGAAGGACAGGGGCAGCGTCGGAACCGAAAGGCCCAGCAACCTGTGCTTTCCCACCACTTATCTGCATGTCCTACAGGTACTCTGTAGCAATTTTCAGCCCCCTACCACATTCGCTGATTCTTTGAGAGCCTGCCAAAATTGGCATCAAAACTCATCCAAATGTACTTTTTCAAGTATTTGAATGGTTATCGACTCCACTTCTTAGGGGCTGCTGCCATCTACTGGTGGAAAATATTTATGACACCGGGGACCCAACGCAAATGCTGTTACTCTTATTTGAATTGCTAAAAAAAAAAAATCAGATTTCTGTAGGAATTCTTCTAAAAACACTGCAGGTGTTTTTAGAACTATCGAAAAACGCTCAAACAGGTGATGTACATGGTAATGGACACCAGGTGTGAAAGGGTTAAGGACAGGGGGGCCTCCGCAGCGCTTGTGCAGGTGTTCCCCCGAGCTCGCGGAACTGCAACACGGCCTCATAACACCCGTGCACCCGGGGGGGGGGGGGGGGGGCGCGTGCATTTAATTAATTAATGAATCGCTGTTCCGCCGTGCAGCTCCCCGGGGGCGGGGGGGACGAGCAGGTGTTCAGCCCGAGCTCATAACACCCGTGCACACGGGGGGGAGGGGGAGGGGACGTGCAGGTATTTTTTCCCCCCAGCAGACGGGGGTCCCGGCCTTACACTCGGGCAGCTCCCCGGGGAATGTTAGAGGTCGTCGCCCCCGCTGCTGAGGCGCTAAAGTATCCGACTGCCTGGAGCGCTAAAACCGGCTCCGATCGGTCAGCGGGGACCGCGGGGAGTGAGCCGTGAACGGAGCGTCCCGCTGCTGCCTTCTCGCCGAGTCCGAAAATAGCCGAGAGTTAAGCCCCTCCCCCCCTCGCTGTGTCTTCGGCAGACGTCCGCCACGTCACGTCGGACGGGCCTCTGGTCATGTGAATTGATTGTGACGTGACCAGAGCCCCGTCCGTCTTGAAGCGGCGCGATGCTGCCGAAGACACGGCGGGGAGGGGAGGGGAGGGGAGGGGAGGGGGGGCTTAACTCTCGGCTATTTTCGCTGGCCTCCGGCGGGGCTGCTTCTAACGGGTCTCCGCAGCGGCGCTTGTGCAGGTGTTCAGCCCGAGCTCGCGGAACTCCAGCCCGGCCTCTGCTCCCACTTGCCCGGGCAGGGTTCCACGGCCCCGGGGACAGCTCCCGCCGCCCCGGACCCATAACGCCCGTGCTCCCGGGGGGAACACGGGACGTGCATTTAATTAATTCATCGCTGTTCCGCCGTGCAGCTCCACCGGGGGCGGGGGGGGGGGGGGGACGAGCAAGTGTTCAGCCCGAGCTCAGAACACTCGTGCACCCGGGGGGGGGGGACGTGCATTTAATGAATTAATGAATTAATGAATGCCCTACCTGAAACGATAGCACCTGGCGTTTCGTATTAATCGCTGTTCACCCGGGACGCGGGGCCCCGGCGAACCGCCGTGCAGCTCCCCGCACTGGGCTCGTGTCCCAGGCATCCATCCCCCTGCCCTGGCCGCATCCATGGCCGGTGAAAAGGACGGAGCGTCCCAAAGCCCAGCATCCGACTGGGATGCAAGTGCCGTCCCACTCCCAAGCTCTCCCACTCTCCAGCTCTCCCACTCTCCGTTGCAGGCACGCAGCTCCAGCTGTGGCCCATCAAAACTAGTGTGACTCGGGTTTAGAGTTAGGGTTAGGGTTTAGGGTTAGGGTCACACTCGTTTCCGTGCTAAAGGTCTTGTTTTGTAGCTCGCAGTAATACCTTTCCAGGCATGCCTTGATTCAATTGATACCACCTGTGGTTATTTAAATATTCATTCAAAAAAAAAAAAAAAAAAAAACCTGAACGGGACGTTTTTTCGCCAAATGTAAACGAAACCTATTTAAGGTCGTTCTTTAGTGTAGCAGTCGAATAAAAACTCGAGCGCGGTGTTGTTTTGTAGCTTGCAATCATACCTATCCAACGATACCTCGTATGAGGTGGTAGCACCAGGGGTTATTGAAATATTAATTTGAATGCGATTCCCATTGAAACGTATAGGCGTTTTCACCAAAAACGGAAAAACAGACACAATAACACGTGCCATTTAGCGCAGGTGTGGAATTACAACCCAGGAACGGTCTCGTTGTGTAGATGACACCCTTATCTGTATAACAATGCCCTACCTGAAACGATAGCACCCGGCGTTTCGTATTTATAGGGAAAATACGAATTTTACACCAACCCGCAACTTGACGAGAATCCCATAGGCTAACATTGAAATCCACAAAACACACTTGCTTTTTTTGAATAAAAACTCTGTTTTTCAACGGATTGGTCTCAAATCTGGTACACAATTGCTACCTACTACCCTGATACAGGAACTGTTTGAATGGTTTCTCTAGCCCTTACTGTTCCAGAGAAATAAAAAAAAAAAAGAAGTGAATTTGCATCTGCCAGTAATCTTTTTATTTTTTTTCTTATCAATCAGTTTTTGCAGGATTCATTACAAGGCCACTGAATACTGTTCGAGACTAATTCTCTGATACTACAGCCATTTAAATGGAGCTTCTATCTGGTCGCACAGCCGAGAACCACTTAAAAAGGTTCTGATCAAATGTGCTGCAATCTCTCGGTATGAGTCAATCTAAGGCAAGCTGCTGCATTTCAACCAAAAGCCCCATAAACCTGAGCTTCTACATTTATTATCTGCATGTCCTACAGGTACTCTGTAGCAATTTTCAGCCACCTACCACATTCGCTGATTCTTTGAGAGCCTGCCAAAGCTGTTCCGAATGCCCCATAGGCTTAAAGCAGCGGTCGCCTTAGTTGAATGGGAAAAAAAGCTGAATTTTGTAGGAATCGCTCTAAAAACACTGGGCTCAGTTACAGGCTGTTAGTCTGATACTACAGCCCTTGGAATGGTGTTTCTACCTGCTTGCACGGCTTCAAAACCCTTCCAAATGTACTTTTTCAAGGGGCCTGCAGTGCACTTAGAAGTGGCATTGAAGGACAGGGGCAGCGTCGGAACCGAAAGCCCCATTAACCTGTGCTTCTACATTTATTATCTGCATATAATACAGGTACTCTGTAGCAATTTTCAGCCCCCTACCACATTCGCTGATTCTTTGAGAGCCTGCCAAAGCTGTTCCAAATGCCCCATAGGCTTAAAGCAGCGGTCGCCTTAGTTGAATGGGAAAAAAAGCTGAATTTTGTAGGAATCGCTCTAAAAACACTGGGCTCAGTTACAGGCTGTTAGTCTGATACTACAGCCCTTGGAATGGTGTTTCTACCTGCTTGCACGGCTTCAAAACTCTTCCAAATGTACTTTTTCAAGGGGCCTGCGGTGCACTTAGAAGTGGCATTGAAGGACAGGGGCAGCGTCGGAACCGAAAGGCCCAGCAACCTGTGCTTTCCCACCACTTATCTGCATGTCCTACAGGTACTCTGTAGCAATTTTCAGCCCCCTACCACATTCGCTGATTCTTTGAGAGCCTGCCAAAATTGGCATCAAAACTCATCCAAATGTACTTTTTCAAGTATTTGAATGGTTATCGACTCCACTTCTTAGGGGCTGCTGCCATCTACTGGTGGAAAATATTTATGACACCGGGGACCCAACGCAAATGCTGTTACTCTTATTTGAATTGCTAAAAAAAAAAAATCAGATTTCTGTAGGAATTCTTCTAAAAACACTGCAGGTGTTTTTAGAACTATCGAAAAACGCTCAAACAGGTGATGTACATGGTAATGGACACCAGGTGTGAAAGGGTTAAGGACAGGGGGGCCTCCGCAGCGCTTGTGCAGGTGTTCCCCCGAGCTCGCGGAACTGCAACACGGCCTCATAACACCCGTGCACCCGGGGGGGGGGGGGGGGCGCGTGCATTTAATTAATTAATGAATCGCTGTTCCGCCGTGCAGCTCCCCGGGGGCGGGGGGGACGAGCAGGTGTTCAGCCCGAGCTCATAACACCCGTGCACACGGGGGGGAGGGGGAGGGGACGTGCAGGTATTTTTTCCCCCCAGCAGACGGGGGTCCCGGCCTTACACTCGGGCAGCTCCCCGGGGAATGTTAGAGGTCGTCGCCCCCGCTGCTGAGGCGCTAAAGTATCCGACTGCCTGGAGCGCTAAAACCGGCTCCGATCGGTCAGCGGGGACCGCGGGGAGTGAGCCGTGAACGGAGCGTCCCGCTGCTGCCTTCTCGCCGAGTCCGAAAATAGCCGAGAGTTAAGCCCCTCCCCCCCTCGCTGTGTCTTCGGCAGACGTCCGCCACGTCACGTCGGACGGGCCTCTGGTCATGTGAATTGATTGTGACGTGACCAGAGCCCCGTCCGTCTTGAAGCGGCGCGATGCTGCCGAAGACACGGCGGGGAGGGGAGGGGAGGGGAGGGGAGGGGGGGCTTAACTCTCGGCTATTTTCGCTGGCCTCCGGCGGGGCTGCTTCTAACGGGTCTCCGCAGCGGCGCTTGTGCAGGTGTTCAGCCCGAGCTCGCGGAACTCCAGCCCGGCCTCTGCTCCCACTTGCCCGGGCAGGGTTCCACGGCCCCGGGGACAGCTCCCGCCGCCCCGGACCCATAACGCCCGTGCTCCCGGGGGGAACACGGGACGTGCATTTAATTAATTCATCGCTGTTCCGCCGTGCAGCTCCACCGGGGGCGGGGGGGGGGGGGGACGAGCAAGTGTTCAGCCCGAGCTCAGAACACTCGTGCACCCGGGGGGGGGGGGACGTGCATTTAATGAATTAATGAATTAATGAATGCCCTACCTGAAACGATAGCACCTGGCGTTTCGTATTAATCGCTGTTCACCCGGGACGCGGGGCCCCGGCGAACCGCCGTGCAGCTCCCCGCACTGGGCTCGTGTCCCAGGCATCCATCCCCCTGCCCTGGCCGCATCCATGGCCGGTGAAAAGGACGGAGCGTCCCAAAGCCCAGCATCCGACTGGGATGCAAGTGCCGTCCCACTCCCAAGCTCTCCCACTCTCCAGCTCTCCCACTCTCCGTTGCAGGCACGCAGCTCCAGCTGTGGCCCATCAAAACTAGTGTGACTCGGGTTTAGAGTTAGGGTTAGGGTTTAGGGTTAGGGTCACACTCGTTTCCGTGCTAAAGGTCTTGTTTTGTAGCTCGCAGTAATACCTTTCCAGGCATGCCTTGATTCAATTGATACCACCTGTGGTTATTTAAATATTCATTCAAAAAAAAAAAAAAAAAAAAACCTGAACGGGACGTTTTTTCGCCAAATGTAAACGAAACCTATTTAAGGTCGTTCTTTAGTGTAGCAGTCGAATAAAAACTCGAGCGCGGTGTTGTTTTGTAGCTTGCAATCATACCTATCCAACGATACCTCGTATGAGGTGGTAGCACCAGGGGTTATTGAAATATTAATTTGAATGCGATTCCCATTGAAACGTATAGGCGTTTTCACCAAAAACGGAAAAACAGACACAATAACACGTGCCATTTAGCGCAGGTGTGGAATTACAACCCAGGAACGGTCTCGTTGTGTAGATGACACCCTTATCTGTATAACAATGCCCTACCTGAAACGATAGCACCCGGCGTTTCGTATTTATAGGGAAAATACGAATTTTACACCAACCCGCAACTTGACGAGAATCCCATAGGCTAACATTGAAATCCACAAAACACACTTGCTTTTTTTGAATAAAAACTCTGTTTTTCAACGGATTGGTCTCAAATCTGGTACACAATTGCTACCTACTACCCTGATACAGGAACTGTTTGAATGGTTTCTCTAGCCCTTACTGTTCCAGAGAAATAAAAAAAAAAAAGAAGTGAATTTGCATCTGCCAGTAATCTTTTTATTTTTTTTCTTATCAATCAGTTTTTGCAGGATTCATTACAAGGCCACTGAATACTGTTCGAGACTAATTCTCTGATACTACAGCCATTTAAATGGAGCTTCTATCTGGTCGCACAGCCGAGAACCACTTAAAAAGGTTCTGATCAAATGTGCTGCAATCTCTCGGTATGAGTCAATCTAAGGCAAGCTGCTGCATTTCAACCAAAAGCCCCATAAACCTGAGCTTCTACATTTATTATCTGCATGTCCTACAGGTACTCTGTAGCAATTTTCAGCCACCTACCACATTCGCTGATTCTTTGAGAGCCTGCCAAAGCTGTTCCGAATGCCCCATAGGCTTAAAGCAGCGGTCGCCTTAGTTGAATGGGAAAAAAAGCTGAATTTTGTAGGAATCGCTCTAAAAACACTGGGCTCAGTTACAGGCTGTTAGTCTGATACTACAGCCCTTGGAATGGTGTTTCTACCTGCTTGCACGGCTTCAAAACCCTTCCAAATGTACTTTTTCAAGGGGCCTGCAGTGCACTTAGAAGTGGCATTGAAGGACAGGGGCAGCGTCGGAACCGAAAGCCCCATTAACCTGTGCTTCTACATTTATTATCTGCATATAATACAGGTACTCTGTAGCAATTTTCAGCCCCCTACCACATTCGCTGATTCTTTGAGAGCCTGCCAAAGCTGTTCCAAATGCCCCATAGGCTTAAAGCAGCGGTCGCCTTAGTTGAATGGGAAAAAAAGCTGAATTTTGTAGGAATCGCTCTAAAAACACTGGGCTCAGTTACAGGCTGTTAGTCTGATACTACAGCCCTTGGAATGGTGTTTCTACCTGCTTGCACGGCTTCAAAACTCTTCCAAATGTACTTTTTCAAGGGGCCTGCGGTGCACTTAGAAGTGGCATTGAAGGACAGGGGCAGCGTCGGAACCGAAAGGCCCAGCAACCTGTGCTTTCCCACCACTTATCTGCATGTCCTACAGGTACTCTGTAGCAATTTTCAGCCCCCTACCACATTCGCTGATTCTTTGAGAGCCTGCCAAAATTGGCATCAAAACTCATCCAAATGTACTTTTTCAAGTATTTGAATGGTTATCGACTCCACTTCTTAGGGGCTGCTGCCATCTACTGGTGGAAAATATTTATGACACCGGGGACCCAACGCAAATGCTGTTACTCTTATTTGAATTGCTAAAAAAAAAAAATCAGATTTCTGTAGGAATTCTTCTAAAAACACTGCAGGTGTTTTTAGAACTATCGAAAAACGCTCAAACAGGTGATGTACATGGTAATGGACACCAGGTGTGAAAGGGTTAAGGACAGGGGGGCCTCCGCAGCGCTTGTGCAGGTGTTCCCCCGAGCTCGCGGAACTGCAACACGGCCTCATAACACCCGTGCACCCGGGGGGGGGGGGGGGGGCGCGTGCATTTAATTAATTAATGAATCGCTGTTCCGCCGTGCAGCTCCCCGGGGGCGGGGGGGACGAGCAGGTGTTCAGCCCGAGCTCATAACACCCGTGCACACGGGGGGGAGGGGGAGGGGACGTGCAGGTATTTTTTCCCCCCAGCAGACGGGGGTCCCGGCCTTACACTCGGGCAGCTCCCCGGGGAATGTTAGAGGTCGTCGCCCCCGCTGCTGAGGCGCTAAAGTATCCGACTGCCTGGAGCGCTAAAACCGGCTCCGATCGGTCAGCGGGGACCGCGGGGAGTGAGCCGTGAACGGAGCGTCCCGCTGCTGCCTTCTCGCCGAGTCCGAAAATAGCCGAGAGTTAAGCCCCTCCCCCCCTCGCTGTGTCTTCGGCAGACGTCCGCCACGTCACGTCGGACGGGCCTCTGGTCATGTGAATTGATTGTGACGTGACCAGAGCCCCGTCCGTCTTGAAGCGGCGCGATGCTGCCGAAGACACGGCGGGGAGGGGAGGGGAGGGGGGGCTTAACTCTCGGCTATTTTCGCTGGCCTCCGGCGGGGCTGCTTCTAACGGGTCTCCGCAGCGGCGCTTGTGCAGGTGTTCAGCCCGAGCTCGCGGAACTCCAGCCCGGCCTCTGCTCCCACTTGCCCGGGCAGGGTTCCACGGCCCCGGGGACAGCTCCCGCCGCCCCGGACCCATAACGCCCGTGCTCCCGGGGGGAACACGGGACGTGCATTTAATTAATTCATCGCTGTTCCG
>NW_026707349.1:0-28584 GCF_902713425.1 Acipenser ruthenus
TGACTTTAAATCTATGACATTATTATTTATTGATTTTATTTTGTTTTATTTCTTTGATCACCAACTGCCACGACAACACACTCGTTTTTTTATGCAGTACTCCTGACGAACTTCACCCATTGCCCGCATCGTACCGGCTCTTAAGGTAGCTTGTGTTGGAGCAGCAGGACAAGCTCGCCATCCCGCCCGCTGCTATCCTGCATTATTGCTCACCAAAACACAACGCACCCAGGGGAGAGATACCATGGTAAATAGGTAACCTATTTACCATGGTATCCCTCCCCTGCGGCGGCTGCTCTTGATCTCCGGCTGCTCATGATCTCCGTGAACGCACCCGCTGTCTCCAAACCTTGCAGAGCAGCACATTGAAGCGCTTGAAAACACAGCACAACATTCCCTAATAACACTTGCAATGCATTATGACTTCAAAGGTATGACTTTAAGTCTATGACATTATTATTTATTGATTTTATTTTGTTTTATTTCTTTGATCACCAACTGCCACGACAACACACTCGTTTTTTTATGCAGTACTCCTGACGAACTTCACCCATTGCCCGCATCGTACCGGCTCTTAAGGTAGCTTGTGTTGGAGCAGCAGGACAAGCTCGCCATCCCGCCCGCTGCTTTCCTGCATTATTGCTCACGAAAACACAACGCACCCAGGGGAGAGATACCATGGTAAATAGGTAACCTATTTACCATGGTATCCCTCCCCTGCGGCGGCTGCTCTTGATCTCCGGCTGCTCTTGATCTCCGTGAACGCACCCGCTGTCTCCAAACCTTGCAGAGCAGCACATTGAAGCGCTTGAAAACACAGCACAACATTCCCTAATAACACTTGCAATGCATTATGACTTCAAAGGTATGACTTTAAGTCTATGACATTATTATTTATTGATTTTATTTTGTTTTATTTCTTTGATCACCAACTGCCACGACAACACACTCGTTTTTTTTATGCAGTACTCCTGACGAACTTCACCCATTGCCCGCATCGTACCGGCTCTTAAGGTAGCTTGTGTTGGAGCAGCAGGACAAGCTCGCCATCCCGCCCGCTGCTTTCCTGCATTATTGCTCACGAAAACACAACGCACCCAGGGGAGAGATACCATGGTGAATTGGTAACCTATTTACCATGGTATCCCTCCCCTGCGGCGGCTGCTCTTGATCTCCGGCAGCTCATGATCTCCGTGAACGCACCCGCTGTCTCCAAACCTTGCAGAGCAGCACATTGAAGCGCTTGAAAACACAGCACAACATTCCCTAATAACACTTGCAATGCATTATGACTTCAAAGGTATGACTTTAAGTCTATGACATTATTATTTATTGATTTTATTTTGTTTTATTTCTTTGATCACCAACTGCCACGACAACACACTCGTTTTTTTATGCAGTACTCCTGACGAACTTCACCCATTGCCCGCATCGTACCGGCTCTTAAGGTAGCTTGTGTTGGAGCAGCAGGACAAGCTCGCCATCCCGCCCGCTGCTATCCTGCATTATTGCTCACCAAAACACAACGCACCCAGGGGAGAGATACCATGGTAAATAGGTAACCTATTTACCATGGTATCCCTCCCCTGCGGCGGCTGCTCTTGATCACCGGCTGCTCATGATCTCCGTGAACGCACCCGCTGTCTCCAAACCTTGCAGAGCAGCACATTGAAGCGCTTGAAAACACAGCACAACATTCCCTAATAACACTTGCAATGCATTATGACTTCAAAGGTATGACTTTAAGTCTATGACATTATTATTTATTGATTTTATTTTGTTTTATTTCTTTGATCACCAACTGCCACGACAACACACTCGTTTTTTTTATGCAGTACTCCTGACGAACTTCACCCATTGCCCGCATCGTACCGGCTCTTAAGGTAGCTTGTGTTGGAGCAGCAGGACAAGCTCGCCATCCCGCCCGCTGCTTTCCTGCATTATTGCTCACGAAAACACAACGCACCCAGGGGAGAGATACCATGGTAAATAGGTAACCTATTTACCAAGCTCGCCATCCCGCCAGCTGCTATCCTGCATTATTGCTCACCAAAACACAACGCACCCAGGGGAGAGATACCATGGTAAATAGGTAACCTATTTACCATGGTATCCCTCCCCTGCGGCGGCTGCTCTTGATCTCCGGCTGCTCATGATCTCCGTGAACGCACCCGCTGTCTCCAAACCTTGCAGAGCAGCACATTGAAGCGCTTGAAAACACAGCACAACATTCCCTAATAACACTTGCAATGCATTATGACTTCAAAGGTATGACTTTAAGTCTATGACATTATTATTTATTGATTTTATTTTGTTTTATTTCTTTGATCACCAACTGCCACGACAACACACTCGTTTTTTTTTTATGCAGTACTCCTGACGAACTTCACCCATTGCCCGCATCGTACCGGCTCTTAAGGTAGCTTGTGTTGGAGCAGCAGGACAAGCTCGCCATCCCGCCCGCTGCTTTCCTGCATTATTGCTCACGAAAACACAACGCACCCAGGGGAGAGATACCCTCCCCTGCGGCGGCTGCTCTTGATCTCCGGCTGCTCATGATCTCCGTGAACGCACCCGCTGTCTCCAAACCTTGCAGAGCAGCACATTGAAGCGCTTGAAAACACAGCACAACATTCCCTAATAACACTTGCAATGCATTATGACTTCAAAGGTATGACTTTAAGTCTATGACATTATTATTTATTGATTTTATTTTGTTTTATTTCTTTGATCACCAACTGCCACGACAACACACTCGTTTTTTTATGCAGTACTCCTGACGAACTTCACCCATTGCCCGCATCGTAGCGGCTCTTAAGGTAGCTTGTGTTGGAGCAGCAGGACAAGCTCGCCATCCCGCCCGCTGCTTTCCTGCATTATTGCTCACGAAAACACAACGCACCCAGGGGAGAGATACCATGGTGAATAGGTAACCTATTTACCATGGTATCCCTCCCCTGCGGCGGCTGCTCTTGATCTCCGGCTGCTCATGATCTCCGTGAACGCACCCGCTGTCTCCAAACCTTGCAGAGCAGCACATTGAAGCGCTTGAAAACACAGCACAACATTCCCTAATAACACTTGCAATGCATTATGACTTCAAAGGTATGACTTTAAGTCTATGACATTATTATTTATTGATTTTATTTTGTTTTATTTCTTTGATCACCAACTGCCACGACAACACACTCGTTTTTTTATGCAGTACTCCTGACGAACTTCACCCATTGCCCGCATCGTAGCGGCTCTTAAGGTAGCTTGTGTTGGAGCAGCAGGACAAGCTCGCCATCCCGCCCGCTGCTTTCCTGCATTATTGCTCACGAAAACACAACGCACCCAGGGGAGAGATACCATGGTGAATAGGTAACCTATTTACCATGGTATCCCTCCCCTGCGGCGGCTGCTCTTGATCTCCGGCTGCTCATGATCTCCGTGAACGCACCCGCTGTCTCCAAACCTTGCAGAGCAGCACATTGAAGCGCTTGAAAACACAGCACAACATTCCCTAATAACACTTGCAATGCATTATGACTTCAAAGGTATGACTTTAAGTCTATGACATTATTATTTATTGATTTTATTTTGTTTTATTTCTTTGATCACCAACTGCCACGACAACACACTCGTTTTTTTTATGCAGTACTCCTGACGAACTTCACCCATTGCCCGCATCGTACCGGCTCTTAAGGTAGCTTGTGTTGGAGCAGCAGGACAAGCTCGCCATCCCGCCCGCTGCTTTCCTGCATTATTGCTCACGAAAACACAACGCACCCAGGGGAGAGTTACCATGGTAAATAGGTAACCTATTTACCATGGTATCCCTCCCCTGCGGCGGCTGCTCTTGATCTCCGGCTGCTCATGATCTCCGTGAACGCACCCGCTGTCTCCAAACCTTGCAGAGCAGCACATTGAAGCGCTTGAAAACACAGCACAACATTCCCTAATAACACTTGCAATGCATTATGACTTCAAAGGTATGACTTTAAGTCTATGACATTATTATTTATTGATTTTATTTTGTTTTATTTCTTTGATCACCAACTGCCACGACAACACACTCGTTTTTTTATGCAGTACTCCTGACGAACTTCACCCATTGCCCGCATCGTACCGGCTCTTAAGGTAGCTTGTGTTGGAGCAGCAGGACAAGCTCGCCATCCCGCCCGCTGCTTTCCTGCATTATTGCTCACGAAAACACAACGCACCCAGGGGAAAGATACCATGGTGAATAGGTAACCTATTTACCATGGTATCCCTCCCCTGCGGCGGCTTGCTCTTGATCTCCGGCTGCTCATGATCTCCGTGAACGCACCCGCTGTCTCCAAACCTTGCAGAGCAGCACATTGAAGCGCTTGAAAACACAGCACAACATTCCCTAATAACACTTGCAATGCATTATGACTTCAAAGGTATGACTTTAAGTCTATGACATTATTATTTATTGATTTTATTTTGTTTTATTTCTTTGATCACCAACTGCCACGACAACACACTCGTTTTTTTATGCAGTACTCCTGACGAACTTCACCCATTGCCCGCATCGTACCGGCTCTTAAGGTAGCTTGTGTTGGAGCAGCAGGACAAGCTCGCCATCCCGCCCGCTGCTTTCCTGCATTATTGCTCACGAAAACACAACGCACCAGGGGAGAGATACCATGGTGAATAGGTAACCTATTTACCATGGTATCCCTCCCCTGCGGCGGCTGCTCTTGATCTCCGGCTGCTCATGATCTCCGTGAACGCACCCGCTGTCTCCAAACCTTGCAGAGCAGCACATTGAAGCGCTTGAAAACACAGCACAATATTCCCTAATAACACTTGCAATGCATTATGACTTCAAAGGTATGACTTTAAGTCTATGACATTATTATTTATTGATTTTATTTTGTTTTATTTCTTTGATCACCAACTGCCCACGACAACACACTCGTTTTTTTTATGCAGTACTCCTGACGAACTTCACCCATTGCCCGCATCGTACCGGCTCTTAAGGTAGCTTGTGTTGGAGCAGCAGGACAAGCTCGCCATCCCGCCCGCTGCTTTCCTGCATTATTGCTCACGAAAACACAACGCACCCAGGGGAGAGATACCATGGTAAATAGGTAACCTATTTACCATGGTATCCCTCCCCTGCGGCGGCTGCTCTTGATCTCCAGCTGCTCATGATCTCCGTGAACGCACCCGCTGTCTCCAAACCTTGCAGAGCAGCACATTGAAACGCTTGAAAACACAGCACAACATTCCCTAATAACACTTGCAATGCATTATGACTTCAAAGGTATGACTTTAAGTCTATGACATTATTATTTATTGATTTTATTTTGTTTTATTTCTTTGATCACCAACTGCACGACAACACACTCGTTTTTTTATGCAGTACTCCTGACGAACTTCACCCATTGCCCGCATCGTACCGGCTCTTAAGGTAGCTTGTGTTGGAGCAGCAGGACAAGCTCGCCATCCCGCCCGCTGCTTTCCTGCATTATTGCTCACGAAAACACAACGCACCCAGGGGAGAGATACCATGGTAAATAGGTAACCTATTTACCATGGTATCCCTCCCCTGCGGCGGCTGCTCTTGATCTCCGGCTGCTCATGATCTCCGTGAACGCACCCGCTGTCTCCAAACCTTGCAGAGCAGCACATTGAAGCGCTTGAAAACACAGCACAACATTCCCTAATAACACTTGCAATGCATTATGACTTCAAAGGTATGACTTTAAGTCTATGACATTATTATTTATTGATTTTATTTTGTTTTATTTCTTTGATCACCAACTGCCACGACAACACACTCGTTTTTTTATGCAGTACTCCTGACGAACTTCACCCATTGCCCGCATCGTACCGGCTCTTAAGGTAGCTTGTGTTGGAGCAGCAGGACAAGCTCGCCATCCTGCCCGCTGCTTTCCTGCATTATTGCTCACCAAAACACAACGCACCCAGGGGAGAGATACCATGGTAAATAGGTAACCTATTTACCATGGTATCCCTCCCCTGCGGCGGCTGCTCTTGATCTCCGGCTGCTCATGATCTCCGTGAACGCACCCGCTGTCTCCAAACCTTGCAGAGCAGCACATTGAAGCGCTTGAAAACACAGCACAACATTCCCTAATAACACTTGCAATGCATTATGACTTCAAAGGTATGACTTTAAGTTTATGACATTATTATTTATTGATTTTATTTTGTTTTATTTCTTTGATCACCAACTGCCACGACAACACACTCGTTTTTTTATGCAGTACTCCTGACGAACTTCACCCATTGCCCGCATCGTACCGGCTCTTAAGGTAGCTTGTGTTGGAGCAGCAGGACAAGCTCGCCATCCCGCCCGCTGCTTTCCTGCATTATTGCTCACGAAAACACAACGCACCCAGGGGAGAGATAGATAACCTATTTACCATGGTATCCCTCCCCTGCGGCGGCTGCTCTTGATCGCAGGCTGCTCATGATCTCCGTGAACGCACCCGCTGTCTCCAAACCTTGCAGAGCAGCACATTGAAGCGCTTGAAAACACAGCACAACATTCCCTAATAACACTTGCAATGCATTATGACTTCAAAGGTATGACTTTAAGTCTATGACATTATTATTTATTGATTTTATTTTGTTTTATTTCTTTGATCACCAACTGCCACGACAACACACTCGTTTTTTTTATGCAGTACTCCTGACGAACTTCACCCATTGCCCCGCATCATACCGGCTCTTAAGGTAGCTTGTGTTGGAGCAGCAGGACAAGCTCGCCATCCCGCCCGCTGCTTTCCTGCATTATTGCTCACGAAAACACAACGCACCCAGGGGAGAGATACCATGGTAAATAGGTAACCTATTTACCATGGTATCCCTCCCCTGCGGCGGCTGCTCTTGATCTCCGGCTGCTCATGATCTCCGTGAACGCACCCGCTGTCTCCAAACCTTGCAGAGCAGCACATTGAAGCGCTTGAAAACACAGCACAACATTCCCTAATAACACTTGCAATGCATTATGACTTCAAAGGTATGACTTTAAGTCTATGACATTATTATTTATTGATTTTATTTTGTTTTATTTCTTTGATCACCAACTGCCACGACAATACACTCGTTTTTTTTTATGCAGTACTCCTGACGAACTTCACCCATTGCCCGCATCGTACCGGCTCTTAAGGTAGCTTGTGTTGGAGCAGCAGGACAAGCTCGCCATCCCGCCCGCTGCTTTCCTGCATTATTGCTCACGAAAACACAACGCACCCAGGGGAGAGATACCATGGTAAATAGGTAACCTATTTACCATGGTATCCCTCCCCTGCGGCGGCTGCTCTTGATCTCCGGCTGCTCATGATCTCCGTGAACGCACCCACTGTCTCCAAACCTTGCAGAGCAGCACATTGAAGCGCTTGAAAACACAGCACAACATTCCCTAATAACACTTGCAATGCATTATGACTTCAAAGGTATGACTTTAAGTCTATGACATTATTATTTATTGATTTTATTTTGTTTTATTTCTTTGATCACCAACTGCCACGACAACACACTCGTTTTTTTTATGCAGTACTCCTGACGAACTTCACCCATTGCCCGCATCGTACCGGCTCTTAAGGTAGCTTGTGTTGGAGCAGCAGGACAAGCTCGCCATCCCGCCCGCTGCTTTCCTGCATTATTGCTCACGAAAACACAACGCACCCAGGGGAGAGTTACCATGGTAAATAGGTAACCTATTTACCATGGTATCCCTCCCCTGCGGCGGCTGCTCTTGATTCTCCGGCTGCTCATGATCTCCGTGAACGCACCCGCTGTCTCCAAACCTTGCAGAGCAGCACATTGAAGCGCTTGAAAACACAGCATAACATTCCCTAATAACACTTGCAATGCATTATGACTTCAAAGGTATGACTTTAAGTCTATGACATTATTATTTATTGATTTTATTTGGTTTTATTTCTTTGATCACCAACTGCCACGACAACACACTCGTTTTTTTTATGCAGTACTCCTGACGAACTTCACCCATTGCCCGCATCGTACCGGCTCTTAAGGTAGCTTGTGTTGGAGCAGCAGGACAAGCTCGCCATCCCGCCCGCTGCTTTCCTGCATTATTGCTCACGAAAACACAACGCACCCAGGGGAGAGATACCATGTTAAATAGGTAACCTATTAGGTAATCTGCGTTCACGGAGATAGGTAACCTATTTACCATGGTATCCCTCCCCTGCGGCGGCTGCTCTTGATCTCCGGCTGCTCATGATCTCCGTGAACGCACCCGCTGTCTCCAAACCTTGCAGAGCAGCACATTGAAGCGCTTGAAAACACAGCACAACATTCCCTAATAACACTTGCAATGCATTATGACTTCAAAGGTATGACTTTAAGTCTATGACATTATTATTTATTGATTTTATTTTGTTTTATTTCTTTGATCACCAACTGCCACGACAACACACTCGTTTTTTTATGCAGTACTCCTGACGAACTTCACCCATTGCCCGCATCGTACCGGCTCTTAAGGTAGCTTGTGTTGGAGCAGCAGGACAAGCTCGCCATCCCGCCCGCTGCTTTCCTGCATTATTGCTCACGAAAACACACCGCACCCAGGGGAGAGATACCATGGTAAATAGGTAACCTATTTACCATGGTATCCCTCCCCTGCGGCGGCTGCTCTTGATCTCCGGCTGCTCATGATCTCCGTGAACGCACCCGCTGTCTCCAAACCTTGCAGAGCAGCACATTGAAGCGCTTGAAAACACAGCACAACATTCCCTAATAACACTTGCAATGCATTATGACTTCAAAGGTATGACTTTAAGTCTATGACATTATTATTTATTGATTTTATTTTGTTTTATTTCTTTGATCACCAACTGCCACGACAACACACTCGTTTTTTTTATGCAGTACTCCTGACGAACTTCACCCATTGCCCGCATCGTACCGGCTCTTAAGGTAGCTTGTGTTGGAGCAGCAGGACAAGCTCGCCATCCCGCCCGCTGCTATCCTGCATTATTGCTCACGAAAACACAACGCACCCAGGGGAGAGATACCATGGTAAATAGGTAACCTATTAGGTAATCTGCGTTCACGGAGATAGGTAACCTATTTACCATGGTATCCCTCCCCTGCGGCGGCTGCTCTTGATCTCCGGCTGCTCATGATCTCCGTGAACGCACCCGCTGTCTCCAAACCTTGCAGAGCAGCACATTGAAGCGCTTGAAAACACAGCACAACATTCCCTAATAACACTTGCAATGCATTATGACTTCAAAGGTATGACTTTAAGTCTATGACATTATTAATTTATTGATTTTATTTTGTTTTATTTCTTTGATCACCAACTGCCACGACAACACACTCGTTTTTTTTATGCAGTACTCCTGACGAACTTCACCCATTGCCCGCATCGTACCGGCTCTTAAGGTAGCTTGTGTTGGAGCAGCAGGACAAGCTCGCCATCCCGCCCGCTGCTTTCCTGCATTATTGCTCACGAAAACACAACGCACCCAGGGGAGAGTTACCATGGTAAATAGGTAACCTATTTACCATGGTATCCCTCCCCTGCGGCGGCTGCTCTTGATCTCCGGCTGCTCATGATCTCCGTGAACGCACCCGCTGTCTCCGAAACCTTGCAGAGCAGCACATTGAAGCGCTTGAAAACACAGCACAACATTCCCTAATAACACTTGCAATGCATTATGACTTCAAAGGTATGACTTTAAGTCTATGACATTATTATTTATTGATTTTATTTTGTTTTATTTCTTTGATCACCAACTGCCACGACAACACACTCGTTTTTTTTATGCAGTACTCCTGACGAACTTCACCCATTGCCCGCATCGTACCGGCTCTTAAGGTAGCTTGTGTTGGAGCAGCAGGACAAGCTCGCCATCCCGCCCGCTGCTTTCCTGCATTATTGCTCACGAAAACACAACGCACCCAGGGGAGAGATACCATGGTAAATAGGTAACCTATTTACCATGGTATCCCTCCCCTGCGGCGGCTGCTCTTGATCTCCGGCTGCTCATGATCTCCGTGAACGCACCCGCTGTCTCCAAACCTTGCAGAGCAGCACATTGAAGCGCTTGAAAACACAGCACAACATTCCCTAATAACACTTGCAATGCATTATGACTTCAAAGGTATGACTTTAAGTCTATGACATTATTATTTATTGATTTTATTTTGTTTTATTTCTTTGATCACCAACTGCCACGACAACACACTCGTTTTTTTTACGCAGTACTCCTGACGAACTTCACCCATTGCCCGCATCGTACCGGCTCTTAAGGTAGCTTGTGTTGGAGCAGCAGGACAAGCTCGCCATCCCGCCCGCTGCTTTCCTGCATTATTGCTCACGAAAACACAACGCACCCAGGGGAGAGATACCATGGTAAATAGGTAACCTATTTACCATGGTATCCCTCCCCTGCAGCGGCTGCTCTTGATCTCCGGCTGCTCATGATCTCCGTGAACGCACCCGCTGTCTCCAAACCTTGCAGAGCAGCACATTGAAGCGCTTGAAAACACAGCACAACATTCCCTAATAACACTTGCAATGCATTATGACTTCAAAGGTATGACTTTAAGTCTATGACATTATTATTTATTGATTTTATTTTGTTTTATTTCTTTGATCACCAACTGCCACGACAACACACTCGTTTTTTTTATGCAGTACTCCTGACGAACTTCACCCATTGCCCGCATCGTACCGGCTCTTAAGGTAGCTTGTGTTGGAGCAGCAGGACAAGCTCGCCATCCAGCCCGCTGCTTTCCTGCATTATTGCTCACGAAAACACAACGCACCCAGGGGAGAGATACCATGTTAAATAGGTAACCTATTAGGTAATCTGCGTTCACGGAGATAGGTAACCTATTTACCATGGTATCCCTCCCCTGCGGCGGCTGCTCTTGATCTCCGGCTGCTCATGATCTCCGTGAACGCACCCGCTGTCTCCAAACCTTGCAGAGCAGCACATTGAAGCGCTTGAAAACACAGCACAACATTCCCTAATAACACTTGCAATGCATTATGACTTCAAAGGTATGACTTTAAGTCTATGACATTATTATTTATTGATTTTATTTTGTTTTATTTCTTTGATCACCAACTGCCACGACAACACACTCGTTTTTTTATGCAGTACTCCTGACGAACTTCACCCATTGCCCGCATCGTACCGGCTCTTAAGGTAGCTTGTGTTGGAGCAGCAGGACAAGCTCGCCATCCCGCCCGCTGCTTTCCTGCATTATTGCTCACGAAAACACAACGCACCCAGGGGAGAGATACCATGGTAAATAGGTAACCTATTTACCATGGTATCCCTCCCCTGCGGCGGCTGCTCTTGATCTCCGGCTGCTCATGATCTCCGTGAACGCACCCGCTGTCTCCAAACCTTGCAGAGCAGCACATTGAAGCGCTTGAAAACACAGCACAACATTCCCTAATAACACTTGCAATGCATTATGACTTCAAAGGTATGACTTTAAGTCTATGACATTATTATTTATTGATTTTATTTTGTTTTATTTCTTTGATCACCAACTGCCACGACAACACACTCGTTTTTTTTACGCAGTACTCCTGACGAACTTCACCCATTGCCCGCATCGTACCGGCTCTTAAGGTAGCTTGTGTTGGAGCAGCAGGACAAGCTCGCCATCCCGCCCGCTGCTTTCCTGCATTATTGCTCACGAAAACACAACGCACCCAGGGGAGAGATACCATGGTAAATAGGTAACCTATTTACCATGGTATCCCTCCCCTGCGGCGGCTGCTCTTGATCTCCGGCTGCTCATGATCTCCGTGAACGCACCCGCTGTCTCCAAACCTTGCAGAGCAGCACATTGAAGCGCTTGAAAACACAGCACAACATTCCCTAATAACACTTGCAATGCATTATGACTTCAAAGGTATGACTTTAAGTCTATGACATTATTATTTATTGATTTTATTTTGTTTTATTTCTTTGATCACCAACTGCCACGACAACACACTCGTTTTTTTATGCAGTACTCCTGACGAACTTCACCCATTGCCCGCATCGTACCGGCTCTTAAGGTAGCTTGTGTTGGAGCAGCAGGACAAGCTCGCCATCCCGCCCGCTGCTTTCCTGCATTATTGCTCACGAAAACACAACGCACCCAGGGGAGAGATACCATGGTAAATAGGTAAACTATTTACCATGGTATCCCTCCCCTGCGGCGGCTGCTCTTGATCTCCGGCTGCTCATGATCTCCGTGAACGCACCCGCTGTCTCCAAACCTTGCAGAGCAGCACATTGAAGCGCTTGAAAACACAGCACAACATTCCCTAATAACACTTGCAATGCATTATGACTTCAAAGGTATGACTTTAAGTCTATGACATTATTATTTATTGATTTTATTTTGTTTTATTTCTTTGATCACCAACTGCCACGACAACACACTCGTTTTTTTTTTTATGCAGTACTCCTGACGAACTTCACCCATTGCCCGCATCGTACCGGCTCTTAAGGTAGGTTGTGTTGGAGCAGCAGGACAAGCTCGCCATCCCGCCCGCTGCTTTCCTGCATTATTGCTCACGAAAACACAACGCACCCAGGGGAGAGATACCATGGTAAATAGGTAACCTATTTACCATGGTATCCCTCCCCTGCGGCGGCTGCTCTTGATCTCCGGCTGCTCATGATCTCCGTGAACGCACCCGCTGTCTCCAAACCTTGCAGAGCAGCACATTGAAGCGCTTGAAAACACAGCACAACATTCCCTAATAACACTTGCAATGCATTATGACTTCAAAGGTATGACTTTAAGTCTATGACATTATTATTTATTGATTTTATTTTGTTTTATTTCTTTGATCACCAACTGCCACGACAACACACTCGTTTTTTTTATGCAGTACTCCTGACGAACTTCACCCATTGCCCGCATCGTACCGGCTCTTAAGGTAGCTTGTGTTGGAGCAGCAGGACAAGCTCGCCATCCCGCCCGCTGCTTTCCTGCATTATTGCTCACGAAAACACAACGCACCCAGGGGAGAGATACCATGGTAAATTATTATAAGGTAACCTATTTACCATGGTATCCCTCCCCTGCGGCGGCTGCTCTTGATCTCCGGCTGCTCATGATCTCCGTGAACGCACCCGCTGTCTCCAAACCTTGCAGAGCAGCACATTGAAGCGCTTGAAAACACAGCACAACATTCCCTAATAACACTTGCAATGCATTATGACTTCAAAGGTATGACTTTAAGTCTATGACATTATTATTTATTGATTTTATTTTGTTTTATTTCTTTGATCACCAACTGCCACGACAACACACTCGTTTTTTTTATGCAGTACTCCTGACGAACTTCACCCATTGCCCGCATCGTACCGGCTCTTAAGGTAGCTTGTGTTGGAGCAGCAGGACAAGCTCGCCATCCCGCCCGCTGCTTTCCTGCATTATTGCTCACGAAAACACAACGCACCCAGGGGAGAGATACCATGGTAAATTATTATAAGGTAACCTATTTACCATGGTATCCCTCCCCTGCGGCGGCTGCTCTTGATCTCCGGCTGCTCATGATCTCCGTGAACGCACCCGCTGTCTCCAAACCTTGCAGAGCAGCACATTGAAGCGCTTGAAAACACAGCACAACATTCCCTAATAACACTTGCAATGCATTATGACTTCAAAGGTATGACTTTAAGTCTATGACATTATTATTTATTGATTTTATTTTGTTTTATTTCTTTGATCACCAACTGCCACGACAACACACTCGTTTTTTTTATGCAGTACTCCTGACGAACTTCACCCATTGCCCGCATCGTACCGGCTCTTAAGGTAGCTTGTGTTGGAGCAGCAGGACAAGCTCGCCATCCCGCCCGCTGCTTTCCTGCATTATTGCTCACGAAAACACAACGCACCCAGGGGAGAGATACCATGGTAAATTATTATAAGGTAACCTATTTACCATGGTATCCCTCCCCTGCGGCGGCTGCTCTTGATCTCCGGCTGCTCATGATCTCCGTGAACGCACCCGCTGTCTCCAAACCTTGCAGAGCAGCACATTGAAGCGCTTGAAAACACAGCACAACATTCCCTAATAACACTTGCAATGCATTATGACTTCAAAGGTATGACTTTAAGTCTATGACATTATTATTTATTGATTTTATTTTGTTTTATTTCTTTGATCACCAACTGCCACGACAACACACTCGTTTTTTTTTATGCAGTACTCCTGACGAACTTCACCCATTGCCCGCATCGTACCGGCTCTTAAGGTAGCTTGTGTTGGAGCAGCAGGACAAGCTCGCCATCCCGCCCGCTGCTTTCCTGCATTATTGCTCACGAAAACACAACGCACCCAGGGGAGAGATACCATGGTAAATTATTATAAGGTAACCTATTTACCATGGTATCCCTCCCCTGCGCCGGCTGCTCTTGATCTCCGGCTGCTCATGATCTCCGTGAACGCACCCGCTGTCTCCAAACCTTGCAGAGCAGCACATTGAAGCGCTTGAAAACACAGCACAACATTCCCTAATAACACTTGCAATGCATTATGACTTCAAAGGTATGACTTTAAGTCTATGACATTATTATTTATTGATTTTATTTTGTTTTATTTCTTTGATCACCAACTGCCACGACAACACACTCGTTTTTTTTATGCAGTACTCCTGACGAACTTCACCCATTGCCCGCATCGTACCGGCTCTTAAGGTAGCTTGTGTTGGAGCAGCAGGACAAGCTCGCCATCCCGCCCGCTGCTTTCCTGCATTATTGCTCACGAAAACACAACGCACCCAGGGGAGAGATACCATGGTAAATAGGTAACCTATTAGGTAATCTGCGTTCACGGAGATAGGTAACCTATTTACCATGGTATCCCTCCCCTGCGGCGGCTGCTCTTGATCTCCGGCTGCTCATGATCTCCGTGAACGCACCCGCTGTCTCCAAACCTTGCAGAGCAGCACATTGAAGCGCTTGAAAACACAGCACAACATTCCCTAATAACACTTGCAATGCATTATGACTTCAAAGGTATGACTTTAAGTCTATGACATTATTATTTATTGATTTTATTTTGTTTTATTTCTTTGATCACCAACTGCCACGACAACACACTCGTTTTTTTTATGCAGTACTCCTGACGAACTTCACCCATTGCCCGCATCGTACCGGCTCTTAAGGTAGCTTGTGTTGGAGCAGCAGGACAAGCTCGCCATCCCGCCCGCTGCTTTCCTGCATTATTGCTCACGAAAACACAACGCACCCAGGGGAGAGATACCATGTTAAATAGGTAACCTATTAGGTAATCTGCGTTCACGGAGATAGGTAACCTATTTACCATGGTATCCCTCCCCTGCGGCGGCTGTTCTTGATCTCCGGCTGCTCATGATCTCCGTGAACGCACCCGCTGTCTCCAAACCTTGCAGAGCAGCACATTGAAGCGCTTGAAAACACAGCACAACATTCCCTAATAACACTTGCAATGCATTATGACTTCAAAGGTATGACTTTAAGTCTATGACATTATTATTTATTGATTTTATTTTGTTTTATTTCTTTGATCACCAACTGCCACGACAACACACTCGTTTTTTTATGCAGTACTCCTGACGAACTTCACCCATTGCCCGCATCGTACCGGCTCTTAAGGTAGCTTGTGTTGGAGCAGCAGGACAAGCTCGCCATCCCGCCCGCTGCTTTCCTGCATTATTGCTCACGAAAACACAACGCACCCAGGGGAGAGATACCATGGTAAATAGGTAACCTATTTACCATGGTATCCCTCCCCTGCGGCGGCTGCTCTTGATCTCCGGCTGCTCATGATCTCCGTGAACGCACCCGCTGTCTCCAAACCTTGCAGAGCAGCACATTGAAGCGCTTGAAAACACAGCACAACATTCCCTAATAACACTTGCAATGCATTATGACTTCAAAGGTATGACTTTAAGTCTATGACATTATTATTTATTGATTTTATTTTGTTTTATTTCTTTGATCACCAACTGCCACGACAACACACTCGTTTTTTTTATGCAGTACTCCTGACGAACTTCACCCATTGCCCGCATCGTACCGGCTCTTAAGGTAGCTTGTGTTGGAGCAGCAGGACAAGCTCGCCATCCCGCCCGCTGCTTTCCTGCATTATTGCTCACGAAAACACAACGCACCCAGGGGAGAGATACCATGGTAAATTATTATAAGGTAACCTATTTACCATGGTATCCCTCCCCTGCGGCGGCTGCTCTTGATCTCCGGCTGCTCATGATCTCCGTGAACGCACCCGCTGTCTCCAAACCTTGCAGAGCAGCACATTGAAGCGCTTGAAAACACAGCACAACATTCCCTAATAACACTTGCAATGCATTATGACTTCAAAGGTATGACTTTAAGTCTATGACATTATTATTTATTGATTTTATTTTGTTTTATTTCTTTGATCACCAACTGCCACGACAACACACTCGTTTTTTTATGCAGTACTCCTGACGAACTTCACCCATTGCCCGCATCGTACCGGCTCTTAAGGTAGCTTGTGTTGGAGCAGCAGGACAAGCTCGCCATCCCGCCCGCTGCTTTCCTGCATTATTGCTCACGAAAACACAACGCACCCAGGGGAGAGATACCATGGTAAATTATTATAAGGTAACCTATTTACCATGGTATCCCTCCCCTGCGGCGGCTGCTCTTGATCTCCGGCTGCTCATGATCTCCGTGAACGCACCCGCTGTCTCCAAACCTTGCAGAGCAGCACATTGAAGCGCTTGAAAACACAGCACAACATTCCCTAATAACACTTGCAATGCATTATGACTTCAAAGGTATGACTTTAAGTCTATGACATTATTATTTATTGATTTTATTTTGTTTTATTTCTTTGATCACCAACTGCCACGACAACACACTCGTTTTTTTTATGCAGTACTCCTGACGAACTTCACCCATTGCCCGCATCGTACCGGCTCTTAAGGTAGCTTGTGTTGGAGCAGCAGGACAAGCTCGCCATCCCGCCCGCTGCTTTCCTGCATTATTGCTCACGAAAACACAACGCACCCAGGGGAGAGATACCATGGTAAATTATTATAAGGTAACCTACTTACCATGGTATCCCTCCCCTGCGGCGGCTGCTCTTGATCTCCGGCTGCTCATGATCTCCGTGAACGCACCCGCTGTCTCCAAACCTTGCAGAGCAGCACATTGAAGCGCTTGAAAACACAGCACAACATTCCCTAATAACACTTGCAATGCATTATGACTTCAAAGGTATGACTTTAAGTCTATGACATTATTATTTATTGATTTTATTTTGTTTTATTTCTTTGATCACCAACTGCCACGACAACACACTCGTTTTTTTTATGCAGTACTCCTGACGAACTTCACGTATTGCCCGCATCGTACCGGCTCTTAAGGTAGCTTGTGTTGGAGCAGCAGGACAAGCTCGCCATCCCGCCCGCTGCTTTCCTGCATTATTGCTCACGAAAACACAACGCACCCAGGGGAGAGATACCATGGTAAATTATTATAAGGTAACCTATTTACCATGGTATCCCTCCCCTGCGGCGGCTGCTCTTGATCTCCGGCTGCTCATGATCTCCGTGAACGCACCCGCTGTCTCCAAACCTTGCAGAGCAGCACATTGAAGCGCTTGAAAACACAGCACAACATTCCCTAATAACACTTGCAATGCATTATGACTTCAAAGGTATGACTTTAAGTCTATGACATTATTATTTATTGATTTTATTTTGTTTTATTTCTTTGATCACCAACTGCCACGACAACACACTCGTTTTTTTTTATGCAGTACTCCTGACGAACTTCACCCATTGCCCGCATCGTACCGGCTCTTAAGGTAGCTTGTGTTGGAGCAGCAGGACAAGCTCGCCATCCCGCCCGCTGCTTTCCTGCATTATTGCCCACGAAAACACAACGCACCCAGGGGAGAGATACCATGCTAAATAGGTAACCTATTTACCATGGTATCCCTCCCCTGCGGCGGCTGTTCTTGATCTCCGGCTGCTCATGATCTCCGTGAACGCACCCGCTGTCTCCAAACCTTGCAGAGCAGCACATTGAAGCGCTTGAAAACACAGCACAACATTCCCTAATAACACTTGCAATGCATTATGACTTCAAAGGTATGACTTTAAGTCTATGACATTATTATTTATTGATTTTATTTTGTTTTATTTCTTTGATCACCAACTGCCACGACAACACACTCGTTTTTTTTTATGCAGTACTCCTGACGAACTTCACCCATTGCCCGCATCGTACCGGCTCTTAAGGTAGCTTGTGTTGGAGCAGCAGGACAAGCTCGCCATCCCGCCCGCTGCTTTCCTGCATTATTGCTCATGAAAACACAACGCATCCAGGGGAGAGATACCATGGTAAATAGGTAACCTATTTACCATGGTATCCCTCCCCTGCGGCGGCTGCTCTTGATCTCCGGCTGCTCATGATCTCCGTGAACGCACCCGCTGTCTCCAAACCTTGCAGAGCAGCACATTGAAGCGCTTGAAAACACAGCACAACATTCCCTAATAACACTTGCAATGCATTATGACTTCAAAGGTATGACTTTAAGTCTATGACATTATTATTTATTGATTTTATTTTGTTTTATTTCTTTGATCACCAACTGCCACGACAACACACTCGTTTTTTTATGCAGTACTCCTGACGAACTTCACCCATTGCCCGCATCGTACCGGCTCTTAAGGTAGCTTGTGTTGGAGCAGCAGGACAAGCTCGCCATCCCGCCCGCTGCTTTCCTGCATTATTGCTCACGAAAACACAACGCACCCAGGGGAGAGATACCATGGTAAATAGGTAACCTATCAATAGGTAACCTATTTACCATGGTATCCCTCCCCTGCGGCGGCTGCTCTTGATCTCCGGCTGCTCATGATCTCCGTGAACGCACCCGCTGTCTCCAAACCTTGCAGAGCAGCACATTGAAGCGCTTGTAAACACAGCACAACATTCCCTAATAACACTTGCA
Organism: Acipenser ruthenus; assembly: GCF_902713425.1. Classification (NCBI taxonomy): domain Eukaryota; kingdom Metazoa; phylum Chordata; class Actinopteri; order Acipenseriformes; family Acipenseridae; genus Acipenser; species Acipenser ruthenus. The sequence goes on from NW_026707349.1 coordinate 18,980, forward strand.
ATGCATTATGACTTCAAAGGTATGACTGTAAGTCTATGACATTATTATTTATTGATTTTATTTTGTTTTATTTCTTTGATCACCAACTGCCACGACAACACACTCGTTTTTTTTTATGCAGTACTCCTGACGAACTTCACCCATTGCCCGCATCGTACCGGCTCTTAAGGTAGCTTGTGTTGGAGCAGCAGGACAAGCTCGCCATCCCGCCCGCTGCTTTCCTGCATTATTGCTCACGAAAACACAACGCACCCAGGGGAGAGATACCATGGTAAATAGGTAACCTATTTACCATGGTATCCCTCCCCTGCGGCGGCTGCTCTTGATCTCCGGCTGCTCATGATCTCCGTGAACGCACCCGCTGTCTCCAAACCTTGCAGAGCAGCACATTGAAGCGCTTGAAAACACAGCACAACATTCCCTAATAACACTTGCAATGCATTATGACTTCAAAGGTATGACTTTAAGTCTATGACATTATTATTTATTGATTTTATTTTGTTTTATTTCTTTGATCACCAACTGCCACGACAACACACTCGTTTTTTTTTTATGCAGTACTCCTGACGAACTTCACCCATTGCCCGCATCGTACCGGCTCTTAAGGTAGCTTGTGTTGGAGCAGCAGGACAAGCTCGCCATCCCGCACGCTGCTTTCCTGCATTATTGCTCACCAAAACACAACGCACCCAGGGGAGAGATACCATGGTAAATAGGTAACCTATTTACCATGGTATCCCTCCCCTGCGGCGGCTGCTCTTGATCTCCGGCTGCTCATGATCTCCGTGAACGCACCCGCTGTCTCCAAACCTTGCAGAGCAGCACATTGAAGCGCTTGAAAACACAGCACAACATTCCCTAATAACACTTGCAATGCATTATGACTTCAAAGGTATGACTTTAAGTCTATGACATTATTATTTATTGATTTTATTTTGTTTTATTTCTTTGATCACCAACTGCCACGACAACACACTCGTTTTTTTTATGCAGTACTCCTGACGAACTTCACCCATTGCCCGCATCGTACCGGCTCTTAAGGTAGCTTGTGTTGGAGCAGCAGGACAAGCTCGCCATCCCGCCCGCTGCTTTCCTGCATTATTGCTCACGAAAACACAACGCACCCAGGGGAGAGATACCATGGTAAATAGGTAACCTATTAGGTAATCTGCGTTCACGGAGATAGGTAACCTATTTACCATGGTATCCCTCCCCTGCGGCGGCTGCTCTTGATCTCCGGCTGCTCATGATCTCCGTGAACGCACCCGCTGTCTCCAAACCTTGCAGAGCAGCACATTGAAGCGCTTGAAAACACAGCACAACATTCCCTAATAACACTTGCAATGCATTATGACTTCAAAGGTATGACTTTAAGTCTATGACATTATTATTTATTGATTTTATTTTGTTTTATTTCTTTGATCACCAACTGCCACGACAACACACTCGTTTTTTTTTATGCAGTACTCCTGACGAACTTCACCCATTGCACGCATCGTACCGGCTCTTAAGGTAGCTTGTGTTGGAGCAGCAGGACAAGCTCGCCATCCCGCCCGCTGCTTTCCTGCATTATTGCTCACGAAAACACAACGCACCCAGGGGAGAGATACCATGGTAAATAGGTAACCTATTAGGTAATCTGCGTTCACGGAGATAGGTAACCTATTTACCATGGTATCCCTCCCCTGCGGCGGCTGCTCTTGATCTCCGGCTGCTCATGATCTCCGTGAACGCACCCGCTGTCTCCAAACCTTGCAGAGCAGCACATTGAAGCGCTTGAAAACACAGCACAACATTCCCTAATAACACTTGCAATGCATTATGACTTCAAAGGTATGACTTTAAGTCTATGACATTATAATTTATTGATTTTATTTTGTTTTATTTCTTTGATCACCAACTGCCACGACAACACACTCGTTTTTTTTATGCAGTACTCCTGACGAACTTCACCCATTGCCCGCATCGTACCTGCTCTTAAGGTAGCTTGTGTTGGAGCAGCAGGACAAGCTCGCCATCCCGCCCGCTGCTTTCCTGCATTATTGCTCACGAAAACACAACGCACCCAGGGGAGAGATACCATGGTAAATAGGTAACCTATTTACCATGGTATCCCTCCCCTGCGGCGGCTGCTCTTGATCTCCGGCTGCTCATGATCTCCGTGAACGCACCCGCTGTCTCCAAACCTTGCAGAGCAGCACATTGAAGCGCTTGAAAACACAGCACAACATTCCCTAATAACACTTGCAATGCATTATGACTTCAAAGGTATGACTTTAAGTCTATGACATTATTATTTATTGATTTTATTTTGTTTTATTTCTTTGATCACCAACTGCCACGACAACACACTCGTTTTTTTTATGCAGTACTCCTGACCGCATCGTACCGGCTCTTAAGGTAGCTTGTGTTGGAGCAGCAGGACAAGCTCGCCATCCCGCCCGCTGCTTTCCTGCATTATTGCTCACGAAAACACAACACACCCAGGGGAGAGATACCATGGTAAATAGGTAACCTATTTACCATGGTATCCCTCCCCTGCGGCGGCTGCTCTTGATCTCCGGCTGCTCATGATCTCCGTGAACGCACCCGCTGTCTCCAAACCTTGCAGAGCAGCACATTGAAGCGCTTGAAAACACAGCACAACATTCCCTAATAACACTTGCAATGCATTATGACTTCAAAGGTATGACTTTAAGTCTATGACATTATTATTTATTGATTTTATTTTGTTTTATTTCTTTGATCACCAACTGCCACGACAACACACTCGTTTTTTTTATGCAGTACTCCTGACCGCATCGTACCGGCTCTTAAGGTAGCTTGTGTTGGAGCAGCAGGACAAGCTCGCCATCCCGCCCGCTGCTTTCCTGCATTATTGCTCACGAAAACACAACACACCCAGGGGAGAGATACCATGGTAAATAGGTAACCTATTTACCATGGTATCCCTCCCCTGCGGCGGCTGCTCTTGATCTCCGGCTGCTCATGATCTCCGTGAACGCACCCGCTGTCTCCAAACCTTGCAGAGCAGCACATTGAAGCGCTTGAAATCACAGCACAACATTCCCTAATAACACTTGCAATGCATTATGACTTCAAAGGTATGACTTTAAGTCTATGACATTATTATTTATTGATTTTATTTTGTTTTATTTCTTTGATCACCAACTGCCACGACAACACACTCGTTTTTTTTTTATGCAGTACTCCTGACGAACTTCACCCATTGCCCGCATCGTACCGGCTCTTAAGGTAGCTTGTGTTGGAGCAGCAGGACAAGCTCGCCATCCCGCCCGCTGCTTTCCTGCATTATTGCTCACGAAAACACAACGCACCCAGGGGAGAGATACCATGGTAAATAGGTAACCTTTTTACCATGGTATCCCTCCCCTGCGGAGGCTGCTCTTGATCTCCGGCTGCTCATGATCTCCGTGAACGCACCCGCTGTCTCCAAACCTTGCAGAGCAGCACATTGAAGCGCTTGAAAACACAGCACAAAATTCCCTAATAACACTTGCAATGCATTATGACTTCAAAGGTATGACTTTACGTCTATGACATTATTATTTATTGATTTTATTTTGTTTTATTTCTTTGATCACCAACTGCCACGACAACACACTCGTTTTTTTATGCAGTACTCCTGACGAACTTCACCCATTGCCCGCATCGTACCGGCTCTTAAGGTAGCTTGTGTTGGAGCAGCAGGACAAGCTCGCCATCCCGCCCGCTGCTTTCCTGCATTATTGCTCACGAAAACACAACGCACCCAGGGGAGAGATACCATGGTAAATTATTATAAGGTAACCTATTTACCATGGTATCCCTCCCCTGCGGCGGCTGCTCTTGATCTCCGGCTGCTCATGATCTCCGTGAACGCACCAGCTGTCTCCAAACCTTGCAGAGCAGCACATTGAAGCGCTTGAAAACACAGCACAACATTCCCTAATAACACTTGCAATGCATTATGACTTCAAAGGTATGACTTTAAGTCTATGACATTATTATTTATTGATTTTATTTTGTTTTATTTCTTTGATCACCAACTGCCACGACAACACACTCGTTTTTTTATGCAGTACTCCTGACGAACTTCACCCATTGCCCGCATCGTACCGGCTCTTAAGGTAGCTTGTGTTGGAGCAGCAGGACAAGCTCGCCATCCCGCCCGCTGCTTTCCTGCATTATTGCTCACGAAAACACAACGCACCCAGGGGAGAGATACCATGGTAAATTATTATAAGGTAACCTATTTACCATGGTATCCCTCCCCTGCGGCGGCTGCTCTTGATCTCCGGCTGCTCATGATCTCCGTGAACGCACCCGCTGTCTCCAAACCTTGCAGAGCAGCACATTGAAGCGCTTGAAAACACAGCACAACATTCCCTAATAACACTTGCAATGCATTATGACTTCAAAGGTATGACTTTAAGTCTATGACATTATTATTTATTGATTTTATTTTGTTTTATTTCTTTGATCACCAACTGCCACGACAACACACTCGTTTTTTTTTTATGCAGTACTCCTGACGAACTTCACCCATTGCCCGCATCGTACCGGCTCTTAAGGTAGCTTGTGTTGGAGCAGCAGGACAAGCTCGCCATCCCGCCCGCTGCTTTCCTGCATTATTGCTCACGAGAACACAACGCACCCAGGGGAGAGATACCATGGTAAATAGGTAACCTAACCTAAATAGGTAACCTATTTACCATGGTATCCCTCCCCTGCGGCGGCTGCTCTTGATCTCCGGCTGCTCATGATCTCCATGAACGCACCCGCCTGTCTCCAAACCTTGCAGAGCAGCACATTGAAGCGCTTGAAAACACAGCACAACATTCCCTAATAACACTTGCAATGCATTATGACTTCAAAGGTATGACTTTAAGTCTATGACATTATTATTTATTGATTTTATTTTGTTTTATTTCTTTGATCACCAACTGCCACGACAACACACTCGTTTTTTTTATGCAGTACTCCTGACGAACTTCACCCATTGCCCGCATCGTACCGGCTCTTAAGGTAGCTTGTGTTGGAGCAGCAAGACAAGCTCGCCCATCCCGCCCGCTGCTTTCCTGCATTATTGCTCACGAAAAGACAACGCACCCAGGGGAGAGATACCATGGTAAATTATTATAAGGTAACCTATTTACCATGGTATCCCTCCCCTGCGGCGGCTGCTCTTGATCTCCGGCTGCTCATGATCTCCGTGAACGCACCCCGCTGTCTCCAAACCTTGCAGAGCAGCACATTGAAGCGCTTGAAAACACAGCACAACATTCCCTAATAACACTTGCAATGCATTATGACTTCAAAGGTATGACTTTAAGTCTATGACATTATTATTTATTGATTTTATTTTGTTTTATTTCTTTGATCACCAACTGCCACGACAACACACTCGTTTTTTTTATGCAGTACTCCTGACCGCATCGTACCGGCTCTTAAGGTAGCTTGTGTTGGAGCAGCAGGACAAGCTCGCCATCCCGCCCGCTGCTTTCCTGCATTATTGCTCACGAAAACACAACGCACCCAGGGGAGAGATACCATGGTAAATAGGTAACCTATTTACCATGGTATCCCTCCCCTGCGGCGGGCTGCTCTTGATCTCCGGCTGCTCATGATCTCCGTGAACGCACCCGCTGTCTCCAAACCTTGCAGAGCAGCACATTGAAGCGCTTGAAAACACAGCACAACATTCCCTAATAACACTTGCAATGCATTATGACTTCAAAGGTATGACTTTAAGTCTATGACATTATTATTTATTGATTTTATTTTGTTTTATTTCTTTGATCACCAACTGCCACGACAACACACTCGTTTTTTTTTTATGCAGTACTCCTGAAGAACTTCACCCATTGCCCGCATCGTACCGGCTCTTAAGGTAGCTTGTGTTGGAGCAGCAGGACAAGCTCGCCATCCCGCCCGCTGCTTTCCTGCATTATTGCTCACGAAAACACAACGCACCCAGGGGAGAGATACCATGGTAAATAGGTAACCTAACCTAAATAGGTAACCTATTTACCATGGTATCCCTCCCCTGCGGCGGCTGCTCTTGATCTCCGGCTGCTCATGATCTCCGTGAACGCACCCGCTGTCTCCAAACCTTGCAGAGCAGCACATTGAAGCGCTTTGAAAACACAGCACAACATTCCCTAATAACACTTGCAATGCATTATGACTTCAAAGGTATGACTTTAAGTCTATGACATTATTATTTATTGATTTTATTTTGTTTTATTTCTTTGATCACCAACTGCCACGACAACACACTCGTTTTTTTTTATGCAGTACTCCTGACGAACTTCACCCATTGCCCGCATCGTACCGGCTCTTAGGTAGCTTGTGTTGGAGCAGCAGGACAAGCTCGCCATCCCGCCCGCTGCTTTCCTGCATTATTGCTCACGAAAACACAACGCACCCAGGGGAGAGATACCATGGTAAATAGGTAACCTGCGGCGGCTGCTCTTGATCTCCGGCTGCTCATGATCTCCGTGAACGCACCCGCTGTCTCCAAACCTTGCAGAGCAGCACATTGAAGCGCTTGAAAACACAGCACAACATTCCCTAATAACACTTGCAATGCATTATGACTTCAAAGGTATGACTTTAAGTCTATGACATTATTATTTATTGATTTTATTTTGTTTTATTTCTTTGATCACCAACTGCCACGACAACACACTCGTTTTTTTTTATGCAGTACTCCTGACGAACCTCACCCATTGCCCGCATCGTACCGGCTCTTAAGGTAGCTTGTGTTGGAGCAGCAGGACAAGCTCGCCATCCCGCCCGCTGCTTTCCTGCATTATTGCTCACGAAAACACAACGCACCCAGGGGAGAGATACCATGGTAAATAGGTAACCTATTTAAATAGGTAACCTATTTACCATGGTATCCCTCCCCTGCGGCGGCTGCTCTTGATCTCGGCTGCTCATGATCTCCGTGAACGCACCCGCTGTCTCCAAACCTTGCAGAGCAGCACATTGAAGCGCTTGAAAACACAGCACAACATCCCTAATAACACTTGCAATGCATTATGACTTCAAAGGTATGACTTTAAGTCTATGACATTATTATTTATTGATTTTATTTTGTTTTATTTCTTGATCACCAACTGCCACGACAACACACTCGTTTTTTTATGCAGTACTCCTGATGAACTTCACCCATTGCCCGCATCGTACCGGCTCTTAAGGTAGCTTGTGTTGGAGCAGCAGGACAAGCTCGCCATCCCGCCCCGCTGCTTTCCTGCATTATGCTCACGAAAAACACAACGCACCCAGGGGAGAGATACCATGGTAAATAGGTAACCTATTTACCATGGTATCCCTCCCCTGCGGCGGCTGCTCTTGATCTCCGGCTGCTCATGATCTCCGTGAACGCACCCGCTGTCTCCAAACCTTGCAGAGGCAGCACATTGAAGCGCTTGAAAACACAGCACAACATTCCCTAATAACACTTGCAATGCATTATGACTTCAAAGGTATGACTTTAAGTCTATGACATTATTATTTATTGATTTTATTTTGTTTTATTTCTTTGATCACCAACTGCCACGACAACACACTCGTTTTTTTTAAGCAGTACTCCTGACGAACTTCACCCATTGCCCGCATCGTACCGGCTCTTAAGGTAGCTTGTGTTGGAGCAGCAGGACAAGCTCGCCATCCCGCCCGCTGCTTTCCTGCATTATTGCTCACGAAAACACAACGCACCCAGGGGAGAGATACCATGGTAAATAGGTAACCTATTTACCATGGTATCCCTCCCCTGCGGCGGCTGCTCTTGATCTCCGGCTGCTCATGATCTCCGTGAACGCACCCGCTGTCTCAAAACCTTGCAGAGCAGCACATTGAAGCGCTTGAAAACACAGCACAACATTCCCTAATAACACTTGCAATGCATTATGACTTCAAAGGTATGACTTTAAGTCTATGACATTATTATTTAGTGATTTTATTTTGTTTTATTTCTTTGATCACCAACTGCCACGACAACACACTCGTTTTTTTTACGCAGTACTCCTGACGAACTTCACCCATTGCCCGCATCGTACCGGCTCTTAAGGTAGCTTGTGTTGGAGCAGCAGGGACAAGCTCGCCATCCGCCCGCTGCTTTCCTGCATTATTGCTCACGAAAACACAACGCACCCAGGGGAGAGATACATGGTAAATAGGTAACCTATTTACCATGGTATCCCTCCCCTGCGGCGGGCTGCTCTTGATCTCCGGCTGCTCATAGATCTCCGTGAACGCACCCGCTGTCTCCAAACCTTGCAGAGCAGCACATTGAAGCGCTTGAAAACACAGCACAACATTCCCTAATAAACACTTGCAATGCATTATGACTTCAAAGGTATGACTTTAAGTCTATGACATTATTATTTATTGATTTTATTTTGTTTTATTTCTTTGATCACCAACTGCCACGACAACACACTCGTTTTTTTTCTGCAGTACTCCTGACGAACTTCACCCTTTGCCCGCATCGTACCGGCTCTTAAGGTAGCTTGTGTTGGAGCAGCAGGACAAGCTCGCCATCCCGCCCGCTGCTTTCCTGCATTATTGCTCACGAAAACACAACGCACCCAGGGGAGAGATACCATGGTATGCGGCGGCTGCTCTTGATCTCCGGCTGCTCATGATCTCCGTGAACGCACCCGCTGTCTCCAAACCTTGCAGAGCAGCACATTGAAGCGCTTGAAAACACAGCACAACATTCCCTAATAACACTTGCAATGCATTAATGACTTCAAAGGTATGACTTTATGTCTATGACATTATTATTTAGTGATTTTATTTTGTTTTATTTCTTTGATCACCAACTGCCACGACAACACACTCGTTTTTTTTATGCAGTACTCTGACGAACTTCACCCATTGCCCGCATCGTACCGGCTCTTAAGGTAGCTTGTGTTGGAGCAGCAGGACAAGCTCGCCATCCCGCCCGCTGGCTTTCCTGCATTATTGCTCACGAAAACACAACGCACCCAGGGGAGAGATACCATGGTAAATAGGTAACCTAATTTACCATGGTATCCCTCCCCTGCGGCGGCTGCTCTTGATCTCCGGCTGCTCATGATCTCCGTGAACGCACCCGCTGTCTCCAAACCTTGCAGAGCAGCACATTGAAGCGCTTGAAAACACAGCACAACATTCCCTAATAACACTTGCAATGCATTATGACTTCGAAGGTATGACTTTAAGTCTATGACATTATTATTTATTGATTTTATTTTGTTTTATTTCTTTGATCACCAACTGCCACGACAACACACTCGTTTTTTTTACGCAGTACTCCTGACGAACTTCACCCATTGCCCGCATCGTACCGGCTCTTAAGGTAGCTTGTGTTGGAGCAGCAGGACAAGCTCGCCATCCCGCCCGCTGCTTTCCTGCATTATTGCTCACGAAAACACAACGCACCCAGGGGAGAGATACCATGGTAAATAGGTAACCTATTTACCATGGTATCCCTCCCCTGCGGCGGCTGCTCTTGATCTCCGGCTGCTCATGATCTCCGTGAACGCACCCGCTGTCTCCAACCTTGCAGAGCAGCACATTGAAGCGCTTGAAAACACAGCACAACATTC
>NW_026707350.1:0-28576 GCF_902713425.1 Acipenser ruthenus
GGCAGTATCCAGCTCTGTGTTTACAGGATGCTGGAGACACCCGCCCAAGGCTTCTAAGAAATTAAAGAGAAAAACACCCCTAGAGTCTGCGAGAGCGGGGGCGGAAGATGACTCAACGTTGGACAACACGGTTAACGACTTAGGAACGGAAACGGATATGAGTATGGAGAGTACTTCACAAAAGACTAGTTCAAGATCTGCAGTTAACAAAGACATGGAACTCCAGGTTTGTGTCTGCGGCTGGAGCAAGGCGACAACGGTCAGGGGTTTGAAGATTCATCAAGGGAGAATGAAATGCTTGAGGGAGAAGGGACAAGGGCCTAGCATTGATCAGTACTTCTTACGAAGTCAGTCAAGTCAGTCGAATGAAATCCAGCGACAGGAAGCAAACCACAGTTCGCAGGATATCAGCACCCCTGTCATAGATGTGAGGAGGACTTGCATGGACACAGTTAGTGATGAACCTAATGATCCTTGTGAACCCGGTCAGACAAACCAGCATAAGAGAGAAAAGAACCTCAACGGGCACAAGCCTGGAGTTAAATGGCCAAGAGCTTGTGAGAAAACTGCATGGGACACAGTAAACACAGATCTCTGCATCGCATTGGAAAGATTAAGTGGAACAGTTGAAAAGAAGCTGGATAAATTTGGGGACATCATCTACGCATATGGAAGTGAGAGGTTTGGAGTTGAAAAAAGGAAGGAAAAAGTACAAACTATTCCTGGAAAGTCTAGACGGCAGCAGGAGATTGAACGCTTAGTTAGAGAAAGGAGACAGCTGAGGAACCAATGGAGAAGAGCAGAACAAAGTCAGAAGGAGGGACTCAATCTCTTACAAAAGGTCATAAAAGATAAGCTTGCAACATTGCGCAGAGCTGAGCGCCTACGGAAACGCTACAAAAAAGAAGGAGCGTGCGAGAGCTAACTTTTATAAAGACCCATTCAAATTTGTAAAGAAGTTATTCACCAGTGAGAAGAATGGCACACTAAAAGCATCTAAGGTTGAGCTGGAGAGATATTTGGAGGAAACACATACAGATTCAAAAAGGCAGGAGCCTATGTCAATTCCGTCAGACATCCCACCTATCAATCCACCAGAATACCAAATGGAGGACTGTGCACCTAAGTGGAAAGAAATAGAGCAAGCTGTGAAAAAAGCAAGGGCTTCATCATCTCCAGGGCCTAATGGAGTTCCGTACAGAGTGTACAAGAGTGCTTCAGGAGTTCTACGAATTCTGTGGAAATTGATGAAAGTGGCATGGGAAAAACAGGTTGTACCAAGAGCATGGCGCCGAGCAGGTGGAGTCTTTATACCTAAAGAAAAAGATTCTACAAGCATCAGTCAGTTTCGTCCCATTTCCCTATTAAACGTAGAAGGCAAGATTTTCTTCAGCATTATTGCTCAGAGATTGTCAGCTTACCTATTAAAGAACTGCTTCATTGACACTTCAATACAAAAAGCGGGCATTCCAGGTTTCCCAGGTTGCTTAGAACACATCAATGTGATCTGGCAACAAATTCAATCAGCTAAAAAGGAGAGGAAGGAGCTCCATGTGACATTCCTGGATTTGGCTAATGCATATGGTTCAGTGCCACATGAACTACTTTGGGCAGCATTTGATTTTTTCAGTGTACCGATGACAATAACAAATTTAGTGAAAGCCTATTTTGGAGATTTGCAATTCAGTTTTTCAACTTCAGAATTCAGCACTACATGGCAATGCCTAGAGGTTGGAATAATGGCAGGATGCACCATTTCTCCACTGGCTTTTACCATGGCAATGGAAGTAATCATTAGGGCATCAAAATGGGTAGTAGGAGGAGAGCGCTTGGCTTCTGGAATGCGACTACCACCAATTCGAGCATACATGGATGACATGACAACCATGACTACAACAGTAGCCTGCACTAATCGATTATTGGGCAAATTAACCAATAACATTGAATGGGCACGAATGCAATTCAAGCCCACTAAATCAAGGAGCATCTCTATAATTAAAGGCAAAGTAGTAGATAAAACATTCTTCATTAATGGTGAGGCAATACCAACAGTGTCTGAGAAGCCAGTGAAGAGTCTTGGGAGATGGTACGACGGGGATCTAAAGGACACAGTTCGTGTGGGAGAAGTTAGACAACAAGCAGTGGAAGGGTTGAAGAGCATAGACAGCTGCGCTCTACCAGGTAAACTAAAACTCTGGTGCTTTCAGTTTGGTCTACTGCCGAGGTTGCTGTGGCCACTGACTGTGTACGAGGTTTCTTTGACAACAGTAGAGAAGCTGGAAGCTTTAATCAGTTCATACATCAGGAAATGGTTGGGAGTTCCACGCTGCCTCAGCAGAGTGGGACTTTATGGTAAAGGAATACTGCAGCTACCAGTCTCTGCTCTAACCGAGGAGTTTAAGTGCGCCAAGGTCAGACTGGAAATGACATTAGTAGAGTCACGCGATAAATGCGTAAGGGAGGCAGCACCTGTGTTGAAAACTGGAAGAAAGTGGGCGGCAAAGAAAGCTGTGGAAGATGCAAAGGCTGCCCTTCGAATTGGTGATATCATGGGACAAGTTCAGCATGGAAGAGGGGGTCTTGGTTTCAGTTCAACTCCTCCTACATGGCACAAGGCGGCCCCAGCTCAAAGGAGGAAGCTGGTAGTCAACGAGGTGCAAAAGCAGGAGGAGAGGATGAGGTGTATAAAGGCCATTTCCCAGGCCAAACAGGGAGAATGGATGAGATGGGAGAGCGTGGAACAACGCAAGATTGGCTGGCAAGACCTATGGTCAATGGAACAGAGCAGGATCAGTTTCCTCATCAGGTCAACATATGATGTTCTCCCATCACCACAGAACCTAAACCTCTGGGTAGGAGAGGATCCCTCATGTGCTTTGTGTTCATCACCTGCAACATTAAGGCACATTTTGACAGGATGTAAGGTGGCTCTTAGCCAAGGACGGTTTACTTGGCGCCATGACCAGGTGCTGCGATGTTTGGCCTTAGCATTGGAAGACAAGCGTAACATGACCAATAAGTTGCCACCTGTTCCATCAAAACATTACACACAAAAGACAACATTCCTCCGCCCAGGAGAGCAACCACCAAGAAAAGGTGTTAAAACCAATCCTCGCCCAGGACAACTGGAAGCTGCTAGAGACTGGAATATGCTGGCAGATGTTGGTCAACGGCTTATTTTTCCACCTGAGATTGCCACCACTAACCTTCGACCAGATATTGTCTTGTGGTCTGGATCAGCACGCCTTGTTCACCTGGTAGAGTTAACAGTGCCATGGGAGGATGCTGTAGATGAGGCGTATGAGAGGAAGAAACTGCGGTATGCTCAACTAGCCACTGAAGCGGAACAGCGAGGATGGAGAGTTCGGGTTTACCCAGTGGAAGTGGGTTGTCGAGGATTTGTGGCACACTCTACAACCCGGTTTCTCAGAGACGTCGGATTCAGTGGCCAAGAGTTGCGTCGCACAGTGAAGAACTTATCTGAAGCAGCAGAGAGGAGCAGCAACTGGCTGTGGTTGAGACGGAAAGATTCTGGCTGGGGACAGGTAAGTAAGCTGGGCTGAGTTGAGTGGGGGACGGAGGGGGGTGATGCTGGGACGCCAGAATCACCGTCGAGCCCTCTTGAGGTGTCGTGGGCTAGTCGACGAAACACTGAGGATGGAAGGTGCCCACTTGAAAACCCCAGAGATGTACCCTACTTAGCTCAATCCAGACGGTTGTCATGCTGATGCGCTGGGGAGGCCGCACTTTGGTTGATCCCCGGAGCCAGCATCGCAGCCGTTGTGTGTGCTGATGCGCCAGGGAGGCAAAATAAGCTGATCCCTGGAGCCAGCATTACACTTCAGCCATTAACACCAGACAGAAGGATATCTACATCATCATATGGAAGGAAACGTAAATGGATGGAGACACACATGGATCACATTAGTTTACTGTAAAGCTACGTCTTAGTTGGTGCTTATCTTGGCGAGAGCCGAGTTCAAATCAGCATGAAGTTTTAACATCTACTCTCGTGTAATGGAAATCATAAATCTCCATTTCTTAATAATGGACTTTACTGTGCTCTGGTGGATATCACTGTGTAACAATTTTTTTTTTTTTTTTTTTTGTTCCTGGGTAGTAAGTGTTATTTCCTAATTGCTTATGCCTCAAAAGTATAGAAAATGGCTATTATTCCCCACAAACTTTGCTTTTGTGACCAGGACAGTGATATTTTGAAATTTACCTATTTTCCCAGAACATTCCAGATAGATTCAGTGCTGAGTAAACTTGGAGTAACTTCTAGAACTTTCCAGTAATATAAATAGTAATATAAATACAGGGGCCTTAAGCCCACCAGTTCAGTTTAGTTCCAGCTGCCTAAGTGGATACATATCTGCATTTTTCTGAGATGGCATCAAGGTCATAGGAGACTTCAAAATGGTGGCATTCCTGATGGGTCTCCAAGGCGGTTTACCAAGTTTCCCTGCTATCTTTGCCTTTGGGACAGCAGGGACACCAAGGCGCACTACCACAGGCGGGACTGGCCACAGCGGACTGAGTTCTCTGTGGGGAGGAACAACGTCAAGTGGGAGCCACTGGTGGACGCCCGGAAGGTGCTGATGCCACCACTGCACATCAAATTGGGCCTTATGAAACAATTTGTCAGAGCTCTAGATAAGGAGTCGGCAGCCTTCAAGTACCTTCAAGACTTCTTCCCTAAGCTGTCTGAGGCAAAGGTCAAAGCCGGTGTCCTTCGTTGGACCACAGATAAAGAAGATCCTGGAGTGCAATGAATTCCCCAAGAAGCTCACTAGTAAGGAGAAAGCGGCTTGGAACAGCTTTGTTGCAGTGGTTCGGGGCTTCCTGAGCAATCACAAGGCCGAAAACTATGTGGAGCTGGTTGAGACTCTGGTGAAGAACTACGGCACAATGGGCTGTAGGATGTCCCTCAAAGTCCATATCCTTGATGCTCATCTTGATAAATTCGAGGAGAACATGGGAGCGTACTCGGAGGAGCAAGGCGAGCCCTTCCACCAGGATATACTGGACTTTGAACGCCGCTACCAAGGACAGTATAACGAGAACATGATGGGAGACTACATTTGGGGGCTGATTCGTGAAAGTGATTTACAGTATAACCGTAAATCTCGAAAAACTACTCACTTCTAAATCTTCTGTAGTCATTTTTGTATTACTTTAGTATAAATACATGTTAATTTGGATTCATATGTTGTTTTTTCTGATGAAAAGACACAAATTCGCCCGTTTTCTCATTGGAAATAAGTAAATTTCAAAATATCACTGTCCTGGTCACAAAAGCAAAGTTTGTGGGGAATAATAGCCATTTTCTATACTTTTGAGGCATAAGCAATTAGGAAATAACACTTACTACCCAGGAACAAAAATTGTGTTACATAGTGTATTCAATGTCTTGGAAATGTTCTTATATCCTACCCCTGATTGGTGCTTTTGAAGAACCTTATTCCTGATTTGCTTTGAATGTTCCTTCATCTTCATGATGTAGTTTTTGTTAGGAAATGTACTAATCAATTGTGGGACCTCCCAGAGACAGGTGTATTTAACCTGAAATCATGTGAAACAAATTAATTGCACACAGGTGGACTCCATTCAACTAATTATGTGACTTCTAAAGACAATTGGTTGCACCAGAGCTTATTTAGGTGTGTCATAGCAAAGGGGGTGAATACTTATGCATTCAGTTATTTTCTGTTTTATATTTGTAATTAATTTACGACAATTTGTAGATTTTATTTTTCACTTTGACATTATGGACTTTGTGTTGATCAGTGGCAAAAACACCTAATTAAATCCATTTTGATTCCATGTTGTAACACAATAAAATGTAGAAAAGTCCAAGGGGGGGTGAATACTTTTGAGAGCCACTGCATATATATATATATATATATATATATATATATATATATATATATATATATATATATATATATATATATATACACACACACACACACACACACACACACACACTGAGTGTACAAAACATTAGGAACACCTGCTATTTCCATGAAATAGACTGACAAGATGAATCCAGGTGAAAGCTATGATACCTTATTGATGTAACCCGTTAAATCCACTTCAATCACTGTAGATGAAGGGGAGACAGGTTAAAGAAGGATTTTTTAAGCCTTGACACAATTGAGACATGGATTGTGTACTGTATGTGTGCCATTCAGGGGTAAATGGGCAAGACAAAAGATTTAATGGGTATGGTAGTAGGTGCCAAGCGCGCCGGTTTGAGTGTGTCAAAAACTGCAATGCTGCTGGGTTTTTCACGTTCAACAGTTTCCCCGTGTGTATCAAGGTTGGTCCACCACCCAAAGGACATCCAGCCAACGGCAGGCCAGTGGTCGAAAATGGCTCATTGAGGAAAGAGGCCAAAGGAGGCTGACACAAATTGTGCAGAGCAACAGACAGGCTACAGTTAGTCAACTGACAGTCCAGTACAACATTGGTGCCGACAGACCAATAAAAGAATGCACAATTCGTCGAACCTTGACACGAATGGGGTATGACAGCCAACGACTTAACAGAGTTCCACTTCTTTCAGCAAAATACAAGAAACTGTGGTTGCAGTGGGCTAAGGAATGAAAACACTGGACACTGAAGGATTGGAAAAACATTGGCTGGTCTGATGAATCCCGGTTCCTGCTGTTTCACGCTGATGGGAGGACTAGGGTATGGCGAAAACCACATGAGTACATGCATCCATCATGCCGTGTGTCAACATTGCAGGCTGGTGGCGGGTGGTGTGTGATGGTGTAGGGTGTGTTTTCATGGCACACATTGGGCCCCTTGATAAAAGTGGAGCCATGTTTAAATTCCACAGGATATCTGAACATCATTGCCAATCAGGTGCATCCCTTCATGGCAGCAGTGTATCCATCTGCGAATTGATATTTTTCAGCAGGATAATGCCCCATGCCACAAGGCTAGGATTGTCCAGGAATGGTTCCACGAACATGACAGTGAATTCAGCTTACTGCAGTGGCCTGCCCTGTCACCAGATCTCAATCCAATTTAGCATCTGTGGGATGAGATGGAACGAGCTATTCGGAGTAGAGATCCACTACCAGCCAACTTGACACAACTGTGGGAAGCACTGGAGTCAACATGGGCCAGCATCCCTGCGGAACGCTTTCTACACCTTGTAGAGTCCATGCCCCAGCGAATTGAGGCTGTTCTGAGGGCAAAATGGGGTGCAACTCAATATTAGGAAGGTGTTCCTAATGTTTTGTACACTCAGTGTATTATATATATATATATATATATATATATATATATATATATATATATATATATATTGTGAAAGAATGGTAGTGTGGTGCTACTGGACTCTGGTATTTTCTTCCCAAGGACTGGAGTGAACTCGTTACGTATTCAGGTAATTACTTTTATTTACAATATTTACACAAGATTATATCAATCAGAAGCGTTTATCTTCCCATGTACGGGCTGCTAACTACCTCACTTCTTCTCCCCTCTCTATACTACTGCGAGATGACCAGACTGAAACAGGCTTTGCCTGTAGAATGTCCCGATTCTGCACAACAGGAAGGTTGAGGTTGGGCTCCCTCAGGTGGAGTGAGTCAGGAACACCGGTAAATTGTGGTTGGGCTCCCTCTGGTGGAGTGAGCCAGGAACACAGGTAAGTTGTGGTTGGGCTCCCTCAGGTGGAGTGAGCCAGGAACACAGGTAAGTTGAGGTTGGGCTCCCTCTGGTGGAGTGAGCCAGGAACACAGGTGAGTCGAGGTTGGGCTCCCTCAGGTGGAGTGAGCCAGGAACACAGGTGAGTCGTGGTTGAGTTCCCTCGGTTGATTATCTCCTGAAACACAGAAGAACAGAGAGCAGCCCCCTCTGGTAGAGTGGGCCCGGACCACAAGCAAGGAAGTGCAAGATGTTCAGTAGTCTCCTTGCTACTGCCAGGTTCCAGAACAAGCACGGATGAATATTGACTTCCTTGAAGCGGAATGATGTCACACTTGTGCTATCACTGCAGTGACTGTTTAAAAGCCACCTTCCAACAGTAATAAACAATGTTCCAATACCACGTCTCGTGCTTCACTTTCTTGACTAGTAAACACTTCCTACAATACCGTGCAGATCGCTGCTCCTACAGCTAGAAACCAAATGGTGTCTAAACAGTCCTGATCATAGAAACAATACACTTGGTAGAACAGTTCGCTGCTCCTGCTGCCAATGAACCAAACAGTGTTTAAACCAGTCCTGGTTATAGCAATAATACTCTTAGTTGAACAGATCGCCGTGACTGTGCCACGTAGGTACCCAAGCTAACCCCATGGGTCACGTACTAGCCACAGCTTAGGCAGCCGACAACACAGTGGTTTAATAAATCATAACAACGAAACAAAACCAAACAAATCCAAAAACAAAAGGCTGCCTCACCAAGAGGAAAGAACGCACTGTCTTAAACTTTCACGAAATAACTACGACTGAAATTTAAAGCACTTACTATCGCTTTCCAATGATATTGGAGACTCCAGAGTTTACGCAGGCAGGACAATCGGGCCGTGTTCCCCACAATCACACTTCCCCCGATTGTTCTCCCCTGCTCCCTTTTAAACTCTCTAACCCTGCCTCACTAATTTGCGCTGAGGTTTCTGGGGTGTGTAGTTTTTCTTCAGAGACGCCATTCCTTAAAGGTGTCCCTGCTCTTTCTTCACTATATATATATATATATATATATATATATATATATATATATATATATATATGGATGATATATAGAAATTGGCCCCTTTTTAATATATTTAAAATATATTTCAGCCTGTAATCCATATAAAATAAATATATGGATTACAGACTAAAATATGCTTTAAATACATCCCATATATTTTAAATATATAAAAATGGGCCAATTTCTATATATGAAAAATATAAGGATCATACTTTCATTTTACCATATATTAAAAATATGTGTTTGTTCCATAAGGGTTATTTTGATTTATAGTTTGTGAACCTTTACTTTGACTCTTACGCCATTTTATTTTGTGTTTGTTATTTTGAAAAGTCTGTTTATTTATTTATTTATTTTTAATGTAGTCATTGCCAATTATTTGTTATTATTTTCTCCCCAAATTTAAATGGCCAGTTTTTTTTAGGCTCAGCTCACCGCTACCACCCCTGCGCTGACTCGGGAGGGCGCAGATGAACACACGCTGTCCTCCGAAGCGTGTGCCGTCAGCCGACCACTTTTTTTCACACTGCGGACTCACCATGCAGCCACCCAAGAGCTACAGCGTTGGAGGACAACGCAGCTCTCGGGCAGCTTACAGGCAAGCCCGCAGGCGCCCGGCCAGACTACAGGGGTCGCTGGTGCGCGGTGAGCCGAGGACACCCTGGCCGACCTAGCCCTCCCTCCCCCCCGGGGGCGCTCGGCCAATTGAGCACTGCCCCCTGGAAGCTCCCGTCCTCAATCGGCAACAGAATAGCCTGGACTCGTACTAGCGACGTCCAGACTATAGGGCACATCCTGCACTCCACGTGGAGTGCCTTTCCTGGATGCGCCACTCGGCAGCCCCCTATATTTTTTTACTTTATTAAATAAATATACGTGCAGCAGCGCTGTTTTGCCCGCACCTCCCTTTGTGTTGACTACTACTTCCTGAACCTGACGTCACCCACACACACCACCCGAGCCATCTTTGTGACACTGACACTGTATTTTTTTTTTACTGACATCATTTAAAAAAAAAAAAACACAAACAATAAAATACATTATAAAATAGGCTAGTTTTGTGTACTTACATTTCTTTAGGTCTTATTTACTTCTTATGGTCACACATGGACACATTTGCAGGCTGTATCATTTGCTTTGTTCGTCTGAAGCTAGTGCTGTTTTTAAAAGCAGTCTTGATAGTCCGAATTCCATTCAGAATGTCTGTAGGCAATTGATTTCTTACGTCTGTTTTTACAAGATTCATCTGAGAAAAAAAAACTTGTTTTAATTCTGCAGTACTGTGTGGCACAGCCAACATATTAATGGCAAACTTGGCAAATGTAGGAAAACGTGGCTCTCCGCTAGGTATAAACAAGAGCGCAATTTTGTGCTAGTTTTCAAACAAACTGCCAGATCTCCAAGATCCGTCAAGTCAGTCATCACTGCATAAATTTCATCTAGGCTATCCAGCATAGTTCCACTAACAAAAAGGCATTGCAAGCTGGACAATGTCTCCCAAGCTCGCTGTGCTTTGGCTACCTGGTTGAAGAACGCATATACTCATTTCAGCACAGTGTTGTCAATTGGTATTCTTCTTTTAATACTTTTAACTGCCATCACATAAGGTGTAGGTATATGTCATTCGAGCTCATTCGGGGCTTTCAGTACCGATTTGTAAAAATATTTCTAATGCCCCCCTTTACTGATTACATTCTTCTTCTTTCCGTTTCTTGTGTTTATGCTTTGCTGCCCCTGAAGAGACATTGTTTGCTGTATTCAAGCAAAATCAAACTAACTGACCTGGAATTTACTTGTGTTGCCGCGCGAAAGTAAGTTCCGAGTCAGCCAGTTTGTTTTTGTGTGAACACAAGTGAGATACACTGCCTTAATTGAAAGTCAGCTGCCTATAAGGGCTGTCAATTAAATTTATTTAACACACGTTAATCACACTCTTCTGTCTTGTTCCTCTTAGCATACTGTAATTAATTTCTTGGGGCAAAGATCATATAAACACACATTGTCAACGTCCCGGTCTGTACGCACAGGATACTACCTCGCAGTGAAGTCTTAATAAAAAGCGTGCGCTGTGTAACTATACATCCAAAATGAAAATCATTTTATGTTGCAACAAAGCTGGAAACTATATTGATTGTTTGAAACAAGGAGTAACGCAGGCATATCTTTGTCGTGAATATAGGTTATCAAAAAATACTTTTTTGGCTAGTTCAGCAAAAAAAAAAAAAAAAAAACAATTTGAGAATCTGATGAACTTTTCATGTCGGGATGATTTGGAATACAAGCTCAGTTTGGGATTCTTACATGTTGGATTATGATTTGGTGCACTTTGAAATGATTCATGTCAGATTGATTTTGAATAAATGTTCAGCTTCAATATTTTTAGTACATCTATACAGCTATGGCCAAATGTTTTGCAACTAGAATTTTAGGATTGAGACAATTAAAAAAACACAATAGGAGCATAATTTAGAAGTTTTATTTAACAGCATGTAATCAAAGAAACTAAAATTGTATTGCAAAAGTCTACCGGAAGCCATAATAGTAGGACAGTATTTGATGTTAGATTTCACATTTTTTGATTTGTGTCAGTTTTTCATTAAGTACATGGAAAACTACAAAACGGTATATAATTAAATATGTTAATGTATCATTATTCAGCTGGTTTCATTCGACTTTATGAAGCAAAATTAGTTCATTGTATAGGGTGATGCAAAACTTTTGACCATAGCTGTATACTGATGATTCACAAATGAGTGTCTTCCTGGATAAATAAAGTGTAATAAGAAAAACGACAATAATAATAATAATAATAATAATAATAATAATAATAATAATAATAATAGTTTTGACCGTGTAAACTGATTCTGATGCCCAGGAATTAAGTACATTGGCCATTGATCTTTCTTAAAGGTTACTTTACAGAAAATTGCACACATATGCAAATGATCCCTCCCTTCAGGATTTAAACCTATACTGACTTTTTGAGCATCTCTGCCACTATATCTTCAGTTAATCCAATTTATATTTGTATTTTAAAATGAATATTCCAGTTTTCTCATAATTTAATCTAACAAAAAGACACTACCTTACTATTCAATTCTTATTTTCAGCATACTAACTGCATTTCATTAACACAGTATTTGGTTTTACTGAAATCTCTCTCTGTTTTGACAGTGCACGTTCCTTTCCTTTGAGTTCTCACCACACTGTAAAACATTTAAAATACTGTCTGCGGGAATGCAAAATGTATGAATTCCTACATCTCTGGTTGATTTATGTGAAATAATAATACACTATTTAATGCTTAAACATGGCTAGAAGCAATCTTTGGCTATCAAGATGTACAATGGAATAATGACTTCAGAAGACAAATCACCTCCTGGACTTGGGAAGCTTGTTTAAAGGTGCTGTACAGATATATTGAACTGTATGTAATTGTACCCTAACTTCAAGCTGTAGACCTATGAGGCTTGCATTGAAACAGCACAGCAAAGGCAGATAGAGTAGTGTAATCAATTTGGCTAAAATGTCTTGAAGTAAAACCAGTAAGGTTTTTTTTTTTTATATTTTTTTATTGTTATTTTGTTGGGCTTTTATACGCGTATATCTGTCCACTTAAATGTCAAATACCGGTTTGTACATCCCTAGTTGCAAGAAATTAATGGAACGAGTGAATAACTGCTCCCCATGCACAAAAATAAATAAACACAAACAAAAGAGTTTAAGAAACGAAATACAGTACACTCAAAAGAAATACACAGTAAGGGTTATGGATAACATAGTTGGGTCTTAATTATCTACATGCAGTGGTAGATCTAAATACCACCACATACTGAAACAGACAGAAGAACACTAAAGGGACATTTGATTTTCATCATCATGGCAGTGTTTAGATCCACCAGGCTGATTATCAATTCAATTGTGCCCAGCTTGACCAATATATTTACTGTATTTATATACTGTACTGCCAAATACAAGCTTAAAATGTTTGCAAGGTAGGCATATATTTAAAAAAAGAAAACAAATATAGCTGAAAATTAAATTAAGTAAACTAGTGTACCATATTAAACTATTACAACTATTTTCTGAAAAGTGTGTGTTATAAAAAACAAAACAAAAAAAAAACCCATAGAACAGTGGCTACAGTATCTCTGTAGTTTTCACTAGCTAAGTACACTTTGTTGGAAAGTTGTGTCTGCTTAGTAATGTAAATGTGCCCCTTTTTTTAAAGCTTAAGCGCCTCAAGTAATCTGTGTTTTTTTCTGTTTTTAAATGTGATTTGAGTTGCTATTTTCTATGTTAATGTATTTTGTTTATGCACTGCAGTTAAAAAAATATATATTATAATGAACAATTAATAAAGTTTTATGTTAAGAAATATTTTGATTAAAGTCTTTTGAAATTTGTCCGATTTCAGCTGTTTAAACAAGAAATAATCAGAAAACTCCATACACATAAAACAGAATCCTTTTAACTGAGGAGGGTACCGTAAAATGTGTGGTTTACATGCAAACATTTAAATAAGTCTCACTATTTTGGTAGTACCTTTCCAGAAATTTGCTAGTTTTCTTCTAGGAAGATAATTTATCATTCTAAATACAAATTACCCTATTAATAATAATATGCGAGGGTATATTTAAATGTGTCTGTCAGCATTCCAATTTAGCCTTGTGCGATGACTGATATCTTGCAGCTTTCTAAAACTGAGTTTACAAAAGCTTTTAGGTTGTGTTGAAGACCTCATTTAACTACCAAATAAAATAAAGCAAAATAAACAAAAACCCTGACATATTATACAGCTACCCAATAAATAAACACCAACATTTCATAAGAGAGGACTTTGCACTAGCCATGCATTTTCTAAACATTTTTGACAGCATATATATTCAGATACATATTACATATATAATATATACAGTTTCCTACAAAAGGGTAGATTTAGCAATTATGATCCTTATGATAGTCTACGAACAGAGTTAAAATCCAGCACTTTACGTTATATATATATATATATATACATACACACATATATATATATATATATATATATATATATATATATATATATTAGTAACACAGCCTCACGGCTGAGGTTCGTTTTGCCCTTTTGAAACACAGACCCAGACACCAGAATTGCACTTTAGCACTTGCGTGCACTTTTATTTACACAAACAAAAAAACAAAAACCTAACTCCCACATGGAGTACTAACTAAATTTTTTACTTTTTGCACTCTAAACTCACACATTTATGGCTATTTCGTTTACCAGTAAAACAAAAACTTTCACACACACAAAAGCTACTCAAAGGTTTCACACAATACCTTCTGTTACTGACAGCCTGTTGCCTTCTCACAAACTGCAGAATGCCCAGAACAGACATTTCTCCTTCTTTTTGGTTAATGGCCACCAAGTTTCCATCGAAGCTTATTGTCGCCACCTACTGTTTGTTTTGATTATCATTATTGTGAGCCCAACACTCCGATTCCTATATACCTGACCATACCCCTATCTATTCTATTACCATCCTAAAAAAAATATTCTGAATATTCAAAGCCCTAAACTCTTCCCCTACCTCTAATCTCACTTCCCTATATCTAGCACATTCAACCATCAGGTGTTCCACAGTTTCCATAACCCCACATTTCATACATTACCCATTCTCATGTGCTCCAATTCTATATAAATGTTCATTTAAATTTGAATGTCCTATAAACAGCCTTATTAGGTTACCTTCCTCCTGTCTATTCCCCTCATACCATCCTTCCCGCAAACTGACTTTACTTTGTGATTTATATAATTTACGCCCTTTTTCCCCCTAGTCCACATATTCTGCCTTTCATCCACTATAATTTTTTTTCTATTATTTTAGAATACTCCCTTAACCCATAATGAACATCCATACCCACATTCACTTTCTTCACTGCCATCTGCCCTCTCATTCCCCTCTATTCCTATATGCAATGGAATCCACACAAAAACCACATACAATCATAAATACACACATTTTGACACTAGATACATTACTAAAAATCTTACAGTAGTTCTCCCATACACGGTTTACCCATTTCCCCACCAGTTCACAGAAAACCCCTCTTTCCTCCTTTTCTTTAACAAACATTTCTGCCTTAATCACAGGTAGGTGTCCCTCATTAATTATTACAGCCAGGTGAATCTCATCCTGGCTCCCTCCCATAGCATTCTGGGGGATGTAGTCCATTAACCCCTCCTGGACTACATTTGTTTCTCCTCCTCCCCCTCGTCTACCACAATATATATCCAGTCCAAATGTTTAGTAATTTTCAAAATACTGATAGTAAATCTACAATAGTTTACCCTACTTGTCCACATTTCCCATTACATAATGTTCTAATAATAATAATAATAATAATAATAATAATAATAATAATAATAATCATAAACACCTACATCTGAATTCCACAGGGATGGTGCAAGGGATTTGCCAGTAGAATGTTGTTATATTTTTTGCTATTGTGGATCCAGTATACCAGTAGCCCATAGGAGTTTTACAAATTCTTTAGATGCTAATCCGCACCAGGGCATTTCTTTTGACTTTTGATCTGTATAAGTCCCATATTTGTTTTTTTGAACAAATTCATGGAACCAACAGGATTGTATTCTTTTCTTTTCCATGTTTTCGTTCTTGTGAAACAAAACTAATTAGGTTTATAAGATTTTACTTCAACTAACATGCATGGGGTTTCCATGCGGGTCAATTTACACGTGAAATGGCAATGCGCGTGCACATTTGGGAGAATTCAGGTTTGTGGACAAAAAAAAAACGGCCAAAGAGGGATAGGGTAAATCTCATTTACTCGTGTAAATGACGAAACACACGGGAAAATCCACGCCCAGTTTCGCATGGAAACCCGCATTTCATATGTAAATGTTAATGAGCGTGTTTATCCTTAACTATAAATATTGCAAGGGAGCTGGTCAGTTGTTACTGTGGATTCCAAGATGGCAGAAAGTAGTGGCTGATGGGCGATTTTATGGTTAGCAGTGGTGTAGTTCACCTTAATGATAATGCGGGTGGCTTTATTATTATTGTTTTTTGCTGTGTCTGGCCTGTCATGTTGTATATCTCTTGTGGGTTTACAGTTCTGTATAAAACCACTTACCATGAACTGCGTTATGCCCTTGATATAGTATTAAAGCAGCTGTTTGAGAATACCCTTGCTGTATAAACAAACACTAAAGTTAAACATGAAGAGCAAGTGAGCTGTTTAAATGTCTAACTGAATTCATTCCCGTCCTTTTTTTGATCCCAGCTATGTCCAAACTAAAGACAACGCGTGTCTGCCCTCCACGTTAATAAATACAGTTGGTGAACTGGATGTCATGATCCAGCTCGATCGCCCAAAACAGCGCAACTTCCAACAAGTTGTTGATGCCCTCTCAGAACCGACCAAATAAAATTGCAAATGAACGTATTGATTGTGTTTTATTTGTTTGCATCATTAATATTTAACACAACAGTAAATCCAACACAACTTAAAAGAAAGGAGAGAATCTCTGACAGCACGAGCCTCCTCAGATCGCTGCTGTCCAATTGAAACTGGCAGCTGAGGTAACCTTCACAGTTGCCAAGTCCGCTTATAATAAGTGGGATTGGGCTTGTTTTTGAGAGTCGCGGGTTGTAATTTGCATAAACACCCATACTCTAACATGGGTCACGTTGTGTTGGGCTTGTTTTGAAAGGCAGTGCCACTTTTTATTCTCGTGAGACTTGGCAACACTGGTAACCTTCCCTGTCTCACAGGCAGCCACTGATTCCTGAACACCTCATTTTGTTGTTGACAAGAGTTTGTGCACGATACAGCAGGCAGCGGCAATTTTGGGAATGAACTAATGCTGCACTTCAGTCTGTTTCATCAGTATCCGCCACCTCCCTTTCAAGTAGTATACACAGCATCACCTGATCCCCTGAATGAAAGGGAATATTTATATATATATATATATATATATATATATATATATATATATATATATATATATATATATATATATATATATATAACGTCTCTGCTGGTTTTCAGCCATGGTGATCTGCAATAACTGTTGGTCAGTTTCATTTTATACCTCAGAGTTCATCGTAATATAAATTAGTTGAAACACTATTCACTACTAATGACATGACACCTCACTAATGACATTTGAAAAACAATTTGGGCAAGAGCAGTAAAACACATTATTAACCAACCAGGCACGATATATTTTGCTTTATTACAGCAGCTTAGATTTACTCGTGTACCAGTTCTCTGCGCATGGAAACCACATTTTCACAAAATTTCACTAGTAATCTTCAAAAACAGCACGAGTACTTTACGCATAGCTAATTTACATATCAACCCCCACCTTTCCCATTCATTTGCATGACGTCGGGTGAAAAGCCCGGTTTACTCGAGTAAAATAAACTGAGCGAATGGAAACCCCAAAAAGCATTTTACATGAGACATTTCTCAAGCAAATGTCTCGAGCTAAAAAAAAAAAAAACACACATGTATGGAAACTCCACCACGGTCACCAAAGCCTAGTGCTGAGGTTGGCAGCCCGCAGCAATATATGAGACCACTAGACTACATTATTATTATTAGGCTTCCAGGCCCATAGGGCTGGGAAGCCTATTGTTATTGCTGGGATTCTTCTTCTTCTTATTATTCTTTCTGCCAGAGTTGCTCGAAAACTCACCAGATTCGTTAGGTTGGTAGATGCTTATGGAAAGATGGCAAATGCTAAGTAACTTATGTCGTAGGCCACATGGTTTGGCTGCCATATTAGATTGAAAAAAAACATTTGGCCTAAATGTAAAAATGTGTCTTTTGAAAACAACTTATTGCAGAGAACTGAAAGTTGGAATAGTTGTTGAGGGATAGTCCAAAACCAACCAGTGTCCATAAGAAGCCGATAGGTTGTGTGGTATGGTAGCCATGCTGCATGACGTCAAAATTGCACGGTACAGCTATCATAATCACAAACTACAAAGATCTTCTCCCGAACCGCTAGTCCGATTGAAACCCAATGGCACATATGATTATAATGTAGTTGTCTTTAAAGGGAAGTTGCTACAATAAAAAACAGCGGCCACATTGGATGACATCATCAACATACAAAACTGGCTACAAAAACCTTCGTCTCTGAAATCGCTAGTCCGATTGAACCAACAATTGGCACACATCATCCTAGTGTGATTGTCTTTAAAGGTTGTTCGAGAAGTTGCTACAATTAAAAAAAAAAAAAAAAACATGGCGGCCATGTTGGATGACATCATCAACATACAAAACTGGCTAATAACTCCTTATACAGTGCAGATAGGGCCACGGTTACTATGGAATTAATATAGTAACCCATGTATGCTTTATCAAAAAATGTCATTGCCTGTGACCTTTGACCTCTCCTAAAGGTCAAATGTAAAACTGGGTCATAACTCATAATAGAGTGCAGATAGGGTCATGGTTACTATGTAAAAATGGCATTCTGCACTATTTGCTAAAGTGTTTGGTGCTGGTACTGGTACTGGTACTGGCATTCTGCACTATTTGCTAAAGTGTTTGGTAGTGGTACTGGCATTCTGCACTATTTGCTAAAGTGTTTGGTACTGGTACTGTTAGGGAGCATCCAGAGAAGAATAAATAAAGTGTTTGGAACAAGGAACAAGCATGTCTTCTCTTGTTTTTTGCCGCCTGCAACATGCTATAAGTACTATTTGCAATATACAATACAAGAGTTGTTTGTTTGTTATACTATACAAAAATGTTAAAAACCTTTTTTTATTAAGTAATAAGTAAGGACTTATAACATTTTTTCTGAAGACACGAGTAACG
This sequence comes from Acipenser ruthenus, assembly GCF_902713425.1. Classification (NCBI taxonomy): domain Eukaryota; kingdom Metazoa; phylum Chordata; class Actinopteri; order Acipenseriformes; family Acipenseridae; genus Acipenser; species Acipenser ruthenus. The sequence goes on from NW_026707350.1 coordinate 18,563, forward strand.
AGTAATACGTCTGGTTTTTTTTTACACTACCAGTACAGATTAATACAAAAGATTTTTGGATTTTTGTTTATTTTTTTTTTTATTTTTAGGGAGCGTGTCTGTCGACTTGGAAAGGGACAGAACAAGAGACTGAGAAAGGAAGATTTACACAAAACTAAAAAATAAGAATAAGAACATTTATTCTGTCTCATGTGTTTTAATATATATATATATATATATATATATATATATATATATATATATATATATATATATATATATATATATATATATATATTAGTTTACAACATTTATAAATATCAAGAAATGAGTGGATATAAGGCGATAATGTTTCAGGAACATTATTACTGATAATAATGGAATGAAGAACAATTAATTTATATATAAATATTTGTTTTGAGAAAATAATCGAGAGTAGTGTCCATTATTGCCTATAATGATCTTAAGAATACACGTTTATTATGGTATTGCAATTCCAGGGGCGGGTCTGCTGTAAGGCCTGGGGGGCTTACTATGTTTGCTTATCGTTAGCGTTTTGTAGTTAGCACTATTTATTCTGTTGTTTCTTGCTGTTTGTAAAATACTGCTTTAATAATAGAATACTCTGTGTATATATTTAGTGTTTATGTACAGAAAATGATATGTGTTTCCACTCAACAGAATTTCATTTCAAGATGGCAAGACAATTAGATCATTGGTGCTAAACAGTTTTGAAAGAGAGCTTTCTGGCGCTAAATGATCTACTACTAAAAATAGATGAATTTCAAAGCTAGAAAGGCAAAGTCAGCTAAATGTGTAATAAAAAAATCACAATCACTGAGGTGAAACACTATCTTGTAATTTGCCCAAACATCAATATTTTTCAACAAAACTTTCAGAAAGTATTGCAAGGTCCCTCAGGTCATAGAATAACACATTTGTGGAATACATAAACAATAAAAACACTTAACGTTTAAAAAAAAAAGAAAAAAAAAAAATATATATATATATTCTCAGTTAATAATAAAGAATTGCTTGGCACAGTCTTCAGCGTGAGAAGGTAATTTAATTTACCCACCCTTTTTAGTCGGACCATGTTTTGGCCTCACACTTCCGATCGTGTGAGGAATGTGCATGATATTTGCATGCTACATCACATTCTCATGACAGAGTGAATTTGGAGTCTCTGGATCCAGAATGGAATGTTCTTTTTCTATATTTGTGATGTCAACATACCATCATCGTACTGTATTTTGTTTTATATTTTGTTAATGATTATCATCAAAACAAATAATGCAAGGGCCAATAAAAAAAAAAATCAGGGACAGGGCACAGAGCTATAGCAGTGCTTCCCAACCGATTGTCAAAAGTGCATTCTCAGGAATTTCAAAACATACATCTCTTAATAATAATGTCAAAACAGGTTAATCTCTTTATACTGGACATTTTTATACATATGAATTGTGCAATGAGCAAGTATTAAGTTACGTAGTTTGAAAAAAAACGTAATTGAATTAGTTGTAGCGATAGCATGTTGGCACAACTTTAGCACAGCATTTTAAGGAATCCCTTTTGTGCTATGAGGAAATCTTAATAGAAACATTTAACAACTTTTAACCATCCTTGGAGATTTAGAAAACCCAGAGATGACCAATAGAATGCTCCAGTTACATCTGTTGTAATCCAGATGACCACAGTTAGGTCATTCAAATTGGAATGTTTCTGTACTGTCATTCTAGAATCTTACAGTCACCCTTTTTAATGGAATTTGCATTTAGTTATGATGCATGCAATATGAAATGTTAACATATCCCCTCCTTAACTTACCATATTATTATTATTTGTTTATTTAGCAGACGCTTTTTATCCAAGGCGACTTACAGAGACTAGGGTGTGTGAACTATGCAACAGCTGCAGAGTCACTTACAAATACTTCTCACCCGAAAGACAGAGCACATGGAGGTTAAGTGACTTGCTCAGGGTCATACAATGAGTCAGTGGCTGAAGTGGGATTTGAACCGGGGACCTCCTGGTTATAAGCCCTGTTCTTTAACCACTGGATCACACAGCCTCCTCATAAAAATGGCACCCACTGGTCAAGGGATTTATGTTTTCAGGAATAATAGTGGAGACACTGTGACAGAGATCGAATGAGTCTTAGTGTTAGATCTCCCTCTCGACCTGTGAGAGCACGGTATACGAGGAACAGAGTACCCTTAATGAAATGGCACGACAATTTATTCCGTAGGGTAGATGGAAGTCGGTCAGTTCGGAAGGGGGCGGAGCCATGGCACCCGAGCTCAGTGACCCAGACGGTAAAGCGGCGTGGCATCCGAGGACTGGAGGAGCGGATGCGCTCGTTAACCTCGGGGTCATGGGCGAGGGTATAAATAGGGGGCATGGCTTGAGTGATCTGTTCCTTTGCATATGGTTAAGTTTAATAACCGAGAAGGGAGCCCGTACTGTGAGGAAACCGTGAGTGTTCTGTGTCTGTGTATTAACACTGTGTGTCCTTGTGTGTTATTTGTCACAGAGGATTACTGAGCACGATCCGGAGCTGCAGCCGCAGGCCAGCGAAAAACCCGGACTTCACCACTCACCTTTCACTACCAACTGTCTTTGTGTTTGCACTTTTAGCACTTGAATCACGCACTGTCTTTTGTGTTCGTGTTTAGTGTGGGTGTCGGAACGGGACTTTGGGGTTGCGGGTCAAACCCGCGGGATTATAAATTAGAAGTGATACACGCCGCTGTATCACTTCCAGCACTATTATCATTTACAGGTTTTGCCTTGAGGCTCTGGACATTTACAAAAATAAATAAACACCCTTGCACCTGTACCAACGTCTGTCTGTGTGATTCTTCTGCACTGCACTCACCTGCACGTCATTACCACTTTGCCACACGTGGTGTAAGAAGTGGGATGGGACTACGCCACACTGTCCGGCGCTGCTGGAGCAGCTGGACAGCAGACGGGAGGGGGAGGAAAGACGGAGAGAGGAGAGGTTACACCGCGCTGATCGAGAGGTCGGGCTGGCAATACCTCCCACAGCATCAGCGGAGCGCGGCATCATAGCGCCCAAAGCCAGGACGCATAAAATGACGGCGGATGATGATCCAGAGGCATACCTGGTGGCATTTGAGCGCCTGGCTACCACCGCGTCATGGCCCCGACAGTTCTGGGCAAGCCAGCTGGGACCCTGCCTGATTGGGGAAGCGCAGGCAGCATACCAGGCAATGGGGGATGACGACGCCGCTCAATATGACCTGGTAAAGCTGGCTATTCTCCGCCGTCTGAAATATTACGGAGGAAACGCACCGAGGTGAGGTTCAGGGAGTACAGGAGGTCCCCGAACGTACGCCCCAGGTGGTTCGCGCAGAAGCTCTGTGACCACATGATACACTGGCTCACCCCGGCGCTAAAAACAACTGCCCAGATGGGGGAGGCCATCGTTATTGAGCAGTTTTGGTCATGTGGTCGGCGCCGAGACCCAAGGATGGATACGGCGCCACAACCCCGACCACCCTGGAACAGGCAGTCAAGCTCGCAGAGGACTTCGAGGACTCCCTGGTATCCGCCCAGGACCGGGCTACTCACCCCACCTCAACGGAGCGGCCGAGCCCCACCTCCTCTCTCTGCTCCATCAGCCCCACCACCAGGACCGGTTCAACGACCTCCAAGAGCACCAACCCCAATGGGCGACCTTGCCTCCTCTTCATGGAGACCAAGGTTGCCCCCAGCGGGGGTAGAGGTGCTGCCCCTGCCCCGTTGCCATACCAGCAGCGGGACAGACCATTTAATACTGGCCCTCCTTTTCCCCCTACCTGTTTTAGGTGCCCGCCAGCCGGGACATCAGGCTAGGTCATGCCCATCTGCGATGGAGTGTGACGTGGCCGTCTGTAATCTGGCATCTGAAGCGGGTAAGCGAGGGAAAAATGGTCGGGAGGGGCCTTGTATTGTTAAGGTGATTTTTGGAAATGTGAAGACCCATGCATTAGTGGACACAGGTGTGGTCAGACCTTAATTAGAGCATCTCTCTTGGGCGGTATGGTGTGGCAGCCACAAGGTCAGGTGGCGATCTCCTGTATCCATGGAGACACGGCAACATACCCCACAGTAAAAGCATATTTATCGGTCGGTCCGATGAAACGTTCCCTGGTAGTTGGGGAGCGGAAAGGTTACCACATCCCATTATTCTGGGTCGGGACCTGGCCCAACTATAAAGATTTATTGAAATTAAGGGCAGTCCCGGCCATACACGCAAATGTGGCAGAAAAAGTAGAAGGGGAAATAATTGGTAATGTTTTTCCCTTTCAAGCGGAAATGTTCTCTTCCCCTGTTCCGGCCGAAAAAAACAACAAAGAGAGAAGGCTGCGGAAATGGGAGGGAGCGTTAATGAGACAAGGCTGGGGGCTGGTGGGAGCCTGTTATAACGGTGAAAAACGTCAGTCAAAGGGGGTCGGAACGCAGTGTGACCGAGGAGGACGAGGTTACTGGGCCATCAAGGGCAGATGTTACTCCCGCCCCGCTCAATATACCGACATGTGGCACTCGAATGTGAACCTAGTGTGGGAGCAGGACAATGACCCATCACTGGTGCACATTCGGGGACAGGTCCGGTCCATTGAAGGTAAGGATGTTGAAGGCGCTGGGGCACTAGTATTTCCACACTTCATTATCAAGGGGCAATTACTATATAGGGTAAACCTGGCCGCGGGCACAGGACATCCTGTAACACAATTATTGGTTCCCCCGTCTTGTCGGCTGGAGGTCATGAGGCTGGCGCATGATATCCCTTTTGCGGGGCACCTCGGAGTTGACAAGACAAGGGAACGGATATTGGCTCGATTCTTTTGGCCAGGTGTTTATAAAGAAGTGTCGAAATATGTAGCCTAGCGCCGGGTCGAGTGCGCCCCGCCCCTTTGGTCCCACTGCCGATTATTTCCACCCCCTTTGAACGCATCGCAGTGGACATAGTCGGCCCTTTGCTACCTTCTGACTCCGGGTATACGCATATATTAGTGGTGGTAGATTACGCAACGCGATACCCAGAGGCAGTTCCATTGAGGTCCACTAGTGCTGCTGCGATAGCCAAAGAACTAGTGCAGATTATGGCAAGAGTAGGGATCCCAACGAGATATTGACTGATCATGGAACTAATTTCTTGTCAAACACGCTACAGCAGGTATATAAATTACTAAAAATACGTCCCATCAGAACGTCGGTTTACCATCCACAGACGGACGGTTTGGTGGAACGTTTTAATCAGACTCTAAAGGCGATGCTGAGACGATTTGTGAATCAGGAGCAAAAACATTGGGCATCGCTTCTCCCCTACCTCCTTTTGCAGTGAGAGAGGTGCCGCAGAGTTCGACAGGGTTCTCCCCCTTCGAGCTCTTGTACGGGCCGACAGCCTCGCGGCATCCTCGATCTGTTGAGAGAGGGGTGGGAGGAGCACAAAGGCTCGTCCAAAAATGTAGTGCAGCATGTGCTCCTACTGAGAGATCGCCTAGATTTGGTCGGTCGTTTGGCCCAAGACAATCTCAGATCGGCTCAGCATCGACAACAGCAGCATTACAATCAAAATGCATTAATCCGAACCTTTCGACCTGGAGACAAGGTAATGCTGCTACTTCCCTCAGCGGAATCCAAACTATGTGCTAAATGGCAAGGGCCATATGATGTGATTCGGGCTATAGGAAAGGTGAATTACGAAATTAAACAGCCCGATCGCCGTAACAAAAAAGAAATTTATCACATAAATTTATTAAAGCCCTGGCAGGCAAGAGAGGTGTTATTTATAGCCCCAGGCAATATAGAGGATGATTTAGGGCCCGAGCTAGAACCCTCTAGCACAAAGAACATTTCGATGGGGGAACAGTTACTTCCTGATCAGCAACGTGAACTACGTAGGTTAATTGAGGAATTTAGCGATGTTTTTTCTAACACGCCCGGTAGAACTAACCTCGCTGAATATGACATTATCTCTCCCCCAGGTGTCACAGTGCGAGAGAGACCTTACCGGGTCCCGGAAAGTCGACGGAGTGGCGTTCGCAAAGAGGTATGGGACATGCTCGAACTTGGGGTGATTGAGCCTTCCAGGAGCGAGTGGTGCAGTCCAATTGTGATAGTGGCCAAAAAGGACGGCACCAACCGCTTCTGCGTTGATTTCCGCAAGGTAAACGCTATTGCCAAGTTTGATGCGTATCCCATGCCTCGGGTCGACGAACTCCTAGATAGACTGGGGACGGCGAGGTTCATCTCCACTCTGGATCTGACGAAAGGATATTGGCAGATCCCGTTAACTCGTAGGTCTAGAGAGAAAACCGCATTTTCAACACCAGAGGGGCTGTTTCATTTTACAACCATGCCGTTTGGGTTACATGGTGCGCCTGCTGCCTTCCAGAGACTGATGGACCAGGTTTTACACCCACATCGTGAATATGCGGCAGCGTATATTGATGATGTGGTCATTTACAGCTCCACCTGGCGAGAGCATTTGGCTAGGCTCACAGCCGTCCTTCAGTCTCTAAGGGCAGCCCGGCTGACAGCTAACTTGCGAAAATGTGCGTTTGCCAAAAGAGAAACACAATATTTGGGATTTGTAATGGGGAATGGCAGGGTGAAACCCGTTGTCTCCAAGGTCCAGGCCTTGGTAGACGCGGCAATCCCCAAAACCAAGGCTCAGGTGCGGTCGCTACTGGGGTTAGCCGGTTATTACCGCCGCTTTATCCCCGAGTATGCCACAGTGGTTAATCCCTTAGTTGACCTCACCAAAAAGAGCGCACCAAATTTAATTAAATGGTCAGAAGAATGTCAGGGGGCGTTTAATACTGTTAAGCAGAGACTTTGCCAGGCCCCTGCTCTCATCACTCCAGACTTCACTAAGAGATTCATCCTCCACACCGATGCTTCGGATGTCGGTTTGGGTGCAGTCCTGTCTCAAATGGTAGGCGGAGTAGAACACCCTGTTCTGTACATAAGTAAAAAAATGCTCCCTCGGGAGCGCAACTACTCCGTCGTCGAAAAAGAGTGTTTGGCCATGAAATGGGCTACTCACTCTTTAAGATACTACCTGCTGGGACACTCATTTGATCTTGTCACTGACCACGCCCCACTCAAGTGGTTAGCACAATGAAGGACAGCAATGCCCGGATAACTCGGTGGTATCTGGCATTGCAGCCCTTCATGTACCATATGGTACACCGTGCAGGGAAAGACCACCAAAATGCGGATTATTTTTCCCGGGAGGGGGGAGTAATGGGAAAGGTAGGTTTAGCCGAGTGTTCCTTCGGCTCCACTCTGAGCGGTGGGATATGTGACAGAGATCGAATGAGTCTTAGTGTTAGATCTCCCTCTCGACCTGTGAGAGCACGGTATACGAGGAACAGAGTACCCTTAATGAAATGGCACGACAATTTATTCCGTAGGGTAGATGGAAGTCGGTCAGTTCGGAAGGGGGCGGAGCCATGGCACCCGAGCTCAGTGACCCAGACGGTAAGCGGCGTGGCATCCGAGGACTGGAGGAGCGGATGCGCTCGTTAACCTCGGGGTCATGGGCGAGGGTATAAATAGGGGGCATGGCTTGAGTGATCTGTTCCTTTGCATATGGTTAAGTTTAATAACCGAGAAGGAGCCCGTACTGTGAGGAAACCGTGAGTGTTCTGTGTCTGTGTATTAACACTGTGTGTCTTGTGTGTTATTTGTCACAGAGGATTACTGAGCACGATCCGGAGCTGCAGCCGCAGGCCAGCGAAAAACCCGGACTTCACCACTCACCTTTCACTACCAACTGTCTTTGTGTTTGCACCTTTTAGCACTTGAATCACGCACTGTCTTTTGTGTTCGTGTTTAGTGTGGGTGTCGGAACGGGACTTTGGGGTTGCGGGTCAAACCCGCGGGATTATAAATTAGAAGTGATACACGCCGCTGTATCACTTCCAGCACTATTATCATTTACAGGTTTTGCCTTGAGGCTCTGGACATTTACAAAAATAAATAAACACCCTTGCACCTGTACCAACGTCTGTCTGTGTGATTCTTCTGCACTGCACTCACCTGCACGTCATTACCACTTTGCCACAGACACTCATATCATCCTACCTCTATTTTTGTTAGAAATGTAGCCAATACTGTTCTGTTAAACCAAGTATAACTCTTTTTATTATTAAGATTAATTAATGTTCTGAGAGACTAGCTATTCAGATATTTAGTGATGTGGTCCCCCCTTCTGGCAATGCCCTACAAATAATGTGTATCTATAATTAATTTTAAAATGAAGTTAGCAGGTAGCTGATTCTTTAAAGAATAAATAGAATAGAAAGTGCAAAACCATTGCAAAAGATACAGTAAATTGTTGCAAAAAGTATAGCTTAACTACACTCTACTGTACCTGCCACGTTTAGCTATAGATTTGCTATCACACCATGTTTGTATAGTCCCTAAGGTTTTAAAGGGTTTGATACCTACCCTTTATAAGCTCCAGTATCAGTTTCAGAACTCCCCTTGCTGGTGTGCAGTTACATTTTTAATTTCAAATACATTTCTTCACTTTGAAAAGTCTTTAAAGGTACACCACCCATCCACACTATGACAGAAGGTAAAGCTTTAATGTGAACAAAAAGTACAAATACCTAAATATAGAGAGATACGACAATTTCAATCAGGTCAAGAACCTGATAATAATCCCACTGATTAAGGGACTAAACAATCGCAAACATTTCAGGGTGATTATTTCAAGAGTGTTTATAAACATTCTCTTAGATTAAACAATGATTTAAAAAATGTGAATGGAATTCTAACCATCTCTAAAACAATTGAACAAAAGATTTAATGAGCTTCATTTAAATTATCAAAACAGCTCTTGTGAATAGGGCCCAAAGGGTACAATTAAGAGGTAATGCAAACTTTAGCCTGTTGTTTACTGTGGACATTAACAAATTCCAGTATTTAGTACATCCAATTAAAACTTTTTCTATAGTTAAACCTGAATTTACTGGCATCATAGTCACCAAATAGGCTGAACGTTTCTGGATGCTTATTCAAAGTGTCTTCTTTTTTTGTATACTGGTTAGTGAGAGCAAGTGGCCATTTAGCTTCGGGGACCTCAGGCATTACACTTGCCTTTTCTTGGTTGTTTATTAAGGCCATATACCACTACCTTTTCCCCTCGTTTTAACTTAGCTGTAGTTGCATGTTTCAGCTCTTTGATCTTTTGCCACAACTGTTTATAGTGTCGTCTGTGCGTGTAAGTGTGTGTGTGAATAATTTATTTAAATCAATGTCATTGATATGTATCAAGGGAAGATAAAGAGTGAAAGAAAACAAACAGTCTCAAAAAATGTGCTTAATTTATTACCAAAGGTTGCCAGTTAGTTTGTCTTCCCCTTTTATGTCATGACTCACTAATCTACATAGATGGAATTTAATGCCAATATGCGTGTGTGTGTGTGTGTGTATATATATATATATATATATATATATATATATATATATATATATATATATATATATATATATATATATATAGAGAGAGAGAGAGAGAGAGAGAGAGAGAGAGAGAGAGAGAGAGAGAGAGAGAGAGAGAGAGAGAGAGATAATATAGAGATAATATCTGATAGATAGAGATAGATAAATAGATAGATAGATATACAGTTGTAGTCAAAAGTTTACATACCCCAATGGAAATGTATAATTTCTAGAAATTTCTGAAAAACAAATAATTATAGGAAAAATCTTTTGTAGCAAAAGTTTTGCTATTTTGGATGAGGAAAAAAAATGTTACAAGAAACAGATGTCTACAGTTATTTATTTCAGCAACATTTTAGCAAAACTCCAAAAATGCTAATTCAAAAGTATTCATACCCTGACAACAAAAATGAAATGAATAGCTAGTTGAGGCACCTTTAGAAATAATAACCTTTTTTAAACGATTAGGATGTTTGTCAATGAGCTTTTGGCCTGATTCTTTAGTGATTTTTGACCATTCTTCAACGCAAAATTGTTCCAGTTCATTCAAATTCCGAGAACTTCTCT
>NW_026707351.1:0-28571 GCF_902713425.1 Acipenser ruthenus
TTATTCATTTTTCATGCATTTATGCAAACTGTTCAATATATTTGTTTCAGTTACTTTTTTATATATACCAGTATTATATATGCAGTTAACTCTCATTAATATGAATTTCAAAAGGACTAGGATAAGAAATGTGTCTCATCAGTAATTCTTATAATCAGGAGTCTAAGCCAAATGCATCCTGTCAGCTTGTATTGAAGTTACAGTAACACTGAAATCAAATTTCAACTGCAGTACAATCACAACTATTCTACATTGACATTGCTGTTGGAAATACGATTGGAAGTGAACTTTTTAAAAGTATGCATTGCAGAAACATGTTCATGTACTGTACTTTGAACCCGCTGAAGCCTCCCTGAACTGCATTTGAGATCTGCATGTGCAGCTGCTGTGCCAGTTCCTCAGGGCTGTGTCCTACAGTGGTGCCAGATACAGACACACTGTACAAACCACAAATGTAATCTCTCCCACAAATGTAATAACCAGCTGTTCACATATATAATGTCCTCCGTGATAATGCCGTGAATCACTTGTTTTTGTAATAAATAATAACTGAAAGTTGTTAGAATATTTTTTGAAAGAGATTATTACATTGGTGGGCAGGTGGTTAATGTATTTGTGGGAGATATTGTATTGATGGGCAGGTGTTAATGTATTTGTGGTTGATATTGTATTGATGGGCAGGTGGTTAATGTATTTGTGGTAGATATTGTATTGATGGGCAGGTGGTTAATGTATTTGTGGGAGATATTGTATTGGTGGGCAGGTGGTTAATGTATTTGTGGTTGATATTGTATTGATGGGCAGGTGGTTAATGTATTTGTTGGAGATATTGTATTGATGGGCAGGTGGTTAATGTATTTGTGGGAGATATTGTATTGATGGGCAGGTGGTTAATGTATTTGTGGTAGATATTGTATTGATGGGCAGGTGGTTAATGTATTTGTGGGAGATATTGTATTGATGGGCAGGTGGTTAATGTATTTGTGGGAGATATTGTATTGATGGGCAGGTGGTTAATGTATTTGTGGGAGATATTGTATTGATGGGCAGGTGGTTAATGTATTTGTAGGAGATATTGTATTGGTGGGCAGGTGGTTAATGTATTTGTGGGAGATATTGTATTGATGGGCAGGTGGTTAATGTATTTGTAGGAGATATTGTATTGGTGGGCAGGTGGTTAATGTATTTGTGGGAGATATTGTATTGATGGGCAGGTGGTTAATGTATTTGTGGTTGATATTGTATTGGTGGGCAGGTGGTTAATGTATTTGTGGTAGATATTGTATTGGTGGGCAGGTGGTTAATGTATTTGTGGGAGATATTGTATTGATGGGCAGGTGGTAATGTATTTGTGGTTGATATTGTATTGAAGGGCAGGTGGATAATGTATTTGTGGGAGATATTGTATTGATGGGCAGGTGGTTAATGTATTTGTGGTTGATATTGTATTGGTGGGCAGGTGGTTACATGTATTTGTGGTAGATATTGTATGGTGGGCAGGTGGTTAATGTATTTGTGGGAGATATTGTATTGATGGCAGGTGGTTAATGTATTTGTGGTTGATATTGTATTGATGGGCAGGTGGTTAATGTATTTGTGGGAGATATTGTATTGATGGGCAGGTGGTTAATGTATTTGTGGGAGATATTGTATTGATGGGCAGGTGGTTAGTGTATTTGTGGTTGATATTGTATTGATGGGCAGGTGGTTAATGTATTTGTGGGAGATATTGTATTGGTGGGCAGGTGGTTAATGTATTTGTGGGAGATATTAAGTCTGATTCTGTATTATTTTATATAACGTTGTACCAGTCTCACAACCAGCAGTGTGGAGTAGTGGTCAGGGCTCTGGACTCTTGACCGGAGGGACGTGGGTTCAATCCCAGGTGGGGGACACTGCTGCTGTACCCTTGAGCAAGGTACTTTACCTAGATTGCTCCAGTAAAAACCCAACTGTATAAATGGGTAATTGTATGTAAAAGTAATATGATATCTTGTAAACAATTGTAAGTCGCCCTGGATAAGGGCGTCTGCTAAGAAATTAATAATAAAATAAATAAATCTTTAAACACGTTTTCTTGTTTGTTTTTTTTTCCTGAAGGGCCTCTGCGATACGGTCTCAAATATCTGCATTTCCTCTGCGGCAGCCCAATCATAAGTTAGCTGGGTGGGACATAAACTGCGTCTGTTTCTGTTGCAGGTACTGACAGTAAGTTTGACCATTAGGAGAGTCAAATATCTGCCAAAGTTTACGCAGCTGTCCAATCATAAGCAAGCACAGACCGTTCACGGTATGTGTGTTGACAGATTTGCCAAATTGAAACAAAGCGAGACGCTATCTAGCCTCTTATTTTAGTTTATTCATGGTTATCTGTGTAAACATGCTATTTATAAATATGTTATAGTCCGCATGCCCGCAAACAGCCAAGTAAGATCAATTTATGCCCGTGGCCGAATTACTTTGAGGACCACTGAGTTGCATTTACATGGACCAAAATGGCAGCTAAATTTGCATCCATTCTAAAAGCCACTTACGGCTCTTCTCGAAATATATATTCTTTTCTTTATTAGTATATGTAAATGCTTCCAAACTTAATAATTTAGAAATAAGAGGGAATAATTAGTATATGCAATTATTAATGCTACTCGCTCAACTATATTTTGTCTTGTTATACTCAAGTACCCCAGTTAATTTCTAAAATATTAAATATATTGAAAACAACGTTACCTCATTTTCGATTCCCCTTTCATTTAATTATTTATGGTTGGTTTATTTGTGTATTTTCCTCGTTCTCTTTTCGTTGCATGTTGGCACAGTCCTATACTTTACACTCTGAAATCTGCAAACCACTTTATTATCGATTTGTTTGTTTATCTGTTCAAGATTAGAAAATAAAAGCAGCGAGTGAATTTACAGGCACATACTTCCATAATGTATTTACAATAACAAACACAGTAGTTATTGCTATTGAGAGCATTTTCCTACATTACGATTGTCCGTGTATTTTTTAAAATACACTGAAAAGGCTATGTTAAAAACCAAAGATTAAAATCAAATTAAACTTACCTAGGTATGCTGGTATTTATAATGTATAGCAATCTGAAGACACTGTAGCGATGTTAAGAAGGAAAACACAAGGCAAGTTCTCAAGGGTTAAATTATTTTTAATTTCTCTGACAGGTCGCATTACAATCGTGTCCACAGCTGCTGTTTCTTTTCAATTCGACCCTGGTAGCCACGCCCACTCCCTTTTATGGAGCGGAGGGAGGCATTGCCCGCTCCAGCCAATCCGGAGCTGATACCTCACCTGTCTGGAAAATCCCAGGCTGACGGCAGTGGGGAAATCCCCCCAGAACGTTCTAAAGGAAGGGGGCGGGGCCCCAGCCTGACCGCGGGGAACCTCGCTCGGTGGAAAAGTAAGGCTGGTAAAGGATAGGATAGGATAGGATTTTAAAAAGTACATTGGAATAACGAAATTGCATCACACAATAAATACAATGCTATCTGGCCCTAAAAAAAGAATTTACCCTGGCAGAATATCTGATCAGGGTCAAAAACACAAAACACAGACAGATCCTGACCAAGTCCAGACTCAGTGACCACAGCCTGGCCATCGAAACTGGCCGGCACAAAAAAAACAGGATTGCCAAAGAAAAAAGGCTGTGCTGTCACTGTGATCTGGGAGAGGTAGAGACAGAAATGCACTTCCTGTTACACTGTCCCCAGTATAAGCAAATCAGGGACACGTACTTCCCCAACTGGCCAATCAGGCCACAACATTCCAGCTGCTCTCTGACTTAGAAAACTGCCAGTTCTGTTAGGAGAGGAGCAGCAGACAGCAGAGCTAGCTGCCCAGCATGTAGCTGCCTGCCAGAGAGACAGAGAGACAGAGAGACAGCGAGACAGACCCTGGTGTAGACACCCTGGAGCACTGGGACCAGGCACTCATGCGCACACATGTCCACTGTAAATACAGAGAGGGAGGGAGAGAGGGAGAGAGGGAGAGAGGGAAATGGAAGGGTTGCTGTTGTTGTTGTATTGTCTGGGTTGTTTTGTGATAATGTTCATTGCTGAATTGCTTTGGCAAAACTCAGTTCCATTTTGTCATGCCAATAAAGCATTTTTTGAATTTTGAATTTGAATTTGAATTTGATAGGAAAATGATGTCACAAGTGGGCGGAGTTATAAACAGTGGAGCCTTTCTGGAGCCCGTAGAGCACTCTCTCAGCGCACGCGCAATGCTTTTAACGTATTCCACGCTCGCCCTGGCAAAATGTTTCTTGACATAATCAAGCATTAATTCCCATAAATAACAGTCAGTCACTTTATATTAACGATATTTTGTGTTGTTATTTAAAAATTACCGGTATGACCTGGCGCTGCAACACAGCATCGCCGCAATGTATTCAGTACTGAGTGGGCTCCAAAAATGGAGCCTGTACTTGAGTACCGAACTGCATCCCGGGATTGACTGTCCTATCCTTCTTTATATAGTCCTCGGTTGGTGACCATGGGTAATGAAAAGATAGGACAGAGTAGGCGGGGCTTAGGTGGGAGCCCACTCTGCTAAGTCCATTGCGGAAAGAAACACGTTGAATGGGCCGACTTGTAAATATGCGTTAAAAAAAAGCCCTAAAAGTTTGAAAACACTTTATTTGTTATGCACTTTCATGCTATGTGGAGTATTTTTTTCTTCTTTAGTGTTAGAAATCGTAAGGTGAAGTATAATGGGGGTCAATGGCAGGTCCTCACAAGTATAGAAATACGCGTGTGTGTGTGTGTGTCTGTGTGTGTCTGTGTGTGTCTGTGTGTGTCTGTGCGTGTGTGTGTGTCTGTGTGTGTGTGTGTCAGTGCGTGTGTGTGTATGTGTGTGTCTGTGTGTGTGTGTGTGAGTCTCTGTGTGAGTGTGTGTGTCTCTGTGTGAGTGTGTGTGTCTGTGTGTCTCTGTGTGTGTGTATGTGTGTGTGTCTGTGTGTGTGTGTGTGTGAGTGTCTGTGTGTGTATGTGTGTGTCTCTGTGTGAGTGTGTGTGTGTCTCTGTGTGTGTGTCTGTGTGCGTGTGTGTGTGTATGTGTGTGTGTCTGTGTGTGTGTGTCTCTGTGTGAGTGTGTGTGTGTGTCTGTCTGTGTGTGTGTGTATGTGAGTGTCTGTGTGTGTGTATGTGTCTCTGTGTGAGTGTGTGTGTCTGTGTGTCTGTGTGTGTGTCAGTGCGTGTGTGTGTATGTGTGTCTGTGTGTGTGTCTCTGTGTGAGTGTTTGTGTGTCTGTGTGTCTGTGTGTGTGTGTCAGTGCGTGTGTGTGTATGTGTGTGTGTCTGTGTGTGTATGTGTCTCTGTGTGTGTGTGTCAGTGCGTGTGTGTGTATGTGTGTGTGTCTGTGTGTGTATGTGTCTCTGTGTGTGTGTGTGTGTGTCTGTGTGTGTGTGTCTCTGTGTGAGTGTGTGTGTCTCTGTGTGTGTGTGTCAGTGCGTGTGTGTGTATTTGTGTGTCTGTGTGTGTGTGTGTGAGTGTCTGTGTGCGTGTGTCTGTGTGCGTGTGTGTGTGTCTCTGTGTGAGTGTGTGTGTGTGTGTGTGTGTGTGTGTGTGTGTGTCTGTGTGTGTGTGTGTGTGTGTGTGTGTGTGTGTGTGTCTGTGTGTGTGTGTGTGTGTGTGTGTGTGTGTGGAGAAAGAGTCTGAATAAAGCTTTGGAAGAAGGAACACGCGTGTCGGTCTCTTCTCCTGTTTTCTGGTTGCCCCGTGAAACGCTACAATATTAACACACTGCCCGACGCGACTGAAAAATCGCGTCCCTGTTGATCGTATCGGGCGGCGTGTCCAGGGCTTTAGACAGAGTCTGCAAGAATATCACTTGTCAACAGCAAATTTGTATTCTGACCTTTATTAGCGATGAAGAATGGGACGAACAGTTTGTAACAAAGCCTGCAAACACACCAGCGAATTCACACAGGAGAGAAACCGTATTGCTGCTCTGACTGGGAAGAGTTTCAGTACAATCAACAGCCTTGTAAAACACCAGCGAAGTCACACAAGAGATAAACTCTAAAGACAATGTTCAATGGGACTTCTCTCTCATTAGGAAAAAAACGTTAACCTTGCGTTATAAGTTCCAGTGAAATTGTTCTCTTTATATATATATATCCCAGGTGGGGGGGACACTGCTGCTGTACCCTTGAGCAAGGTACTTTACCTAGATTGCTCCAGTAAAAACCCAACTGTATAAATGGGGAATTGTATGTAAAAATAATGTGATATCTTGTAACAATTGTAAGTCGCCCTGGATAAGGGCGTCTGCTAATAAATATGTAATAAACTGACCAGCTGTTGTATTGAGTGTATCACTTTGCAAAGACAATTCACCGTTAGCACACACGATTTTTAGACTTTTTTTTTTTCACGCTGATAATTTACATATTTCATGTTGGGAAAATAAACAATAAAGAGAGCTTTAAGGTTGGTCGTCTGAGCTTTTTCTGAGTCCTTCGTTAGACCGCGCAGTTGTATTGTTCATAATAAAACATTGATTTGAGTTTGTTTCAAGGACTCGGACAGTGAGCACCCGAGTTTTGAAGACCCGACTTCAAGTCTGCGAGACAGCAAGTCTTAATTATGAGACAGTAGGTCAACGTTTTATTTTACATTTCTGTTCGGTATTATGGACGATTAGTGTGTGGTTTTAACATATAGATTTTCTGGCAACTATCTTTTTAAGGGACCAGCAAAAACATTCCTGTTATGAGGAAAATTCCTCCTAATCTCAATCAGACAATTCATCTTGAACTAGGGGACTACAATATGCATAAATGGTTTGGTTAACTTGATTACATTTAGATTGGCTTCCCTGAGTCATACAGCTAAGAATTTGGAAGAATGAATATTTAACTTAACTGAGCCCTGATGGCTGCTTTCAATAACGCCCCCTCCACTGAGCCAGAATGGATTGAGGATCACGACAGAGACTTCTTCCACGGACACCACAGCGATCTCAACCCGACTGTGTGAAGGATTCGTCATCCCGATCCTCTGCCGGCCTCTCTGCACTCAATATTAACGAGGGAACGGATCTTCCAGCGCCTTGTGGGGTCTGGGTCACGTCAGGGCTGTGATCGGGGTGACCCGATATTAGGGGCAGATCCTAATAAAGTGTCCAGGGCAGTGTGTGGAATTATAAAGTCAGCGCCATCTAATGGTTTTAAATACAGTGCAACTGTATTATTATTATTAATTTCTTAGCAGACGCCCTTATCCAGGGCGACTTACAATTGTTACAAGATATCACATTATTTTTACACACAATTACCCATTTATACAGTTGGGTTTTTACTGGAGCAATCTAGGTAAAGTACCTTGCTCAAGAGTACAGCAGCAATGTCCCCCACCTGGGATTGAACCCACAACCCTCCGGTCAAGAGTCCAGAGCCCTAACCACTACTCCACACTGCTGCCCAATGTATGTCGTTCAGGTAAAATGTATCCTAAATGAATCAGAGATTTGTTTAGGCTGGGGTGTTTGAAATTAAACCCAGAAAGCAGGCAGACAGACAGACTTTTTCACAGAGTGGTGATTCACTGAGATCTTTTCAGATGAAGTCTAGGCAAGCAGCTAGAACTGATGAGCAGCTCCTGAACTCACAGTCAAAGCACCCTCTCTACTACGCCAGAAGAGTGTCTATATCTTTTTCTTGTTAAAAAAAAAGTGGTATGCAGATACATGCAACCAATTCTGTTAAAAAAAATGGATAATATAATCTTTACACTAGGGTGTGTGAACTATGCATCAGCTGCAACAACATCTCACTTGAAAGACAGAGCCCAAGGAAGTTCAGTGACTTGAACAGAGTCACACGCAGGAAGTCAGTGGTTGAGCCAGGATGTGAACCGGGGATTGCCTGGTTGGAAGCCTAGTCCTTTAACTGCTGGACCGTACAGCCTGTGTGCAGCAAATGCAGGAATTACTTTATGAGCTACACTTTGAAGAGCTTTTAAACAAAAAATGACATATTCCTTTTCAGGTGGGAGGGAGCATGAGGTGTAATGATTGTGCTGTCTGTTTTCTTTAGTGGTATATAAACCCATTACTCACACCTCCCTGATCTTATAATCCTATACATTACCTCCTAGCAGGGCTTCCATCTCTCTCTCTCCTGCTTAATACCTGCATTATTGCGAGGGGTTAGTGGGCTAATTCACTAGCCTGCCTTTTACCTTCCTCTGCAGGCCTGGGTTTCAGTCTGGGGGGCTTGATGGCACAGACAGACAGACAGACAGACCCCGGGCTAATTCCCTAGCCTGTTATTCCTGCCTTTCACCTCTAGAGGGCTGGGTTTCAGTTTGCTCAGGTCACAGTTGAGTTTGGTCAGTGGTCTTAGCCCCCATACAGACAGACAGTGGACGTCAGTGTAATCCACATCACAACACAAACACCAGCACACAGTTCAGCACAATTGTCAGTCTCTGTTTGAGAGAGTCCCGGGACTGAATGACAGGCAGGCAGGCAGGCAGGGGGTGTTCAGGTCTCTCTCTCTCTCTCTCTTTCTCTCTCTCCCTTCCACTTCCTCTCTCTCATCTTTTCTATGTGCCGCCCTTTCAAAGTGATTGACAAGTGTCCCTCACTCCCTCCTCTTGTATTTAAGAACTGCTCCCTCCTTTTCAACCTTTTCTTCGCTCAATCCTTCTACCTCTCCATCGCTTTCTCTTCTAGCGGATTTCTTCTTTCATGCAAAATGGAGTGGCAGACATACGGTACCAACCCTCTGTCTGTCTGTCTGTCTGTCTGCCTGCATGTCTGTCTGTCTGTCTGTATACAGTATCTGTGTCATATCAAATTGATCAAAATGATTTTAAATGATTTTAAAGTAAAATCTCATCTATTTATTTATTTTATTTTTGGCAGACTTTTATTATTATTATTATTATTATTATTATTATTATTATTATTATTATTATTATTATTATTATTATTTATTTCTTAGCAGACTCCTTTATCCCAGGCGACTCACGCAGGTGTTACAGGGCAGCACAGAGTTACAATGCAAGCTTCATATTTAAATACAGGTGTAGTTTACAGTCAGTGCAAATAATAATACTACTAGAATACAATATGAACTAGGATGCAGCAAGTTAGGATTACAAGTTATATCTACAGTGACTTGTGCATTTTAAATATTAATGATTTTGTCTGTCTGTCTATCTAAATATCAACTAGTATTGGATCCTTTATTTGAATAAACTGCTTGAAATCTATTCAGTGCTGAAAATGTTCAAATAATAGAATTTATAAATGACTGTATCAAACACATGCAAAGGAAGCCAGTGCATGAATAAGATCTGAAATAAATAATTCTACTGTACAGCTCTCCCTTTTTTAAAATATTTTGCTGGATTTATATTACTTGTGATTTATTTTACTGTAAGATGATATAAATTCTACATTTTGGTTTCAAGCTAATTCGGGATTTAAAAAGTCATTGTAATGTTTGTTTAAAATTTAAAAAGTATATTTGATCATGAAGACCCTGTGTTAGTCCCGCAGTGCTATCAATGTAATATTTCATTGTAACATCAAATTGCATAACAGTAGGTTTTTTTTTTCTAATTTGATGTATTTTGGTTCCTTATAAAAGCTTCCCATAATAAAAGCACATCAAGGTGTACTAAAGCACAGTGAAAGCATTGTAAAGCACAGAGAGGTGTGGTAAAGCATAGGGAAGCATTGTGAAGCACAGAGAGGTCTGGTAAAGCATAGGGAAGCATTGTAAAGCACTGAGAGGTGTGGTAAAGCATAGGGTAGCATTGTAAAGCACAGAGAGGTATGGTAAAGCATAGGGAAGCATTGTAAAGCACAGAGAGGTCTGGTAAAGCATAGGGAAGCATTGTAAAGCACAGAGAGGTGTGGTAAAGCATAGGGAAGCATTGTAAAGCACAGAGAGGTGTGGTAAAGCATAGGGAAGCATTGTAAAGCACAGAGAGGTGTGGTAAAGCATAGGGAAACATTGTAAAGTCTGTATACAGTATCTGTGTCATATCAAATTGATCAAAATGATTTTAAATGATTTTAAAGTAAAATCTCATCTATTTATTTATTTTATTTTTGGCAGACTTTTATTATTATTATTATTATTATTATTATTATTATTATTATTATTATTTATTTCTTAGCAGACTCCTTTATCCCAGGCGACTCACGCAGGTGTTACAGGGCAGCACAGGGTTACAATGCAAGCTTCAGATTTAAACACAGTGTAGTTTACAGTCAGTGCAAATAATAATACTACTAGAATACAATATGAACTAGGATGCAGCAAGTTAGGATTACAAGTTATATCTACAGTGACTTGTGCATTTTAAATATTAATGATTTTGTCTGTCTGTCTATCTAAATATCAACTAGTATTGGATC
Organism: Acipenser ruthenus; assembly: GCF_902713425.1. Lineage (NCBI taxonomy): Eukaryota > Metazoa > Chordata > Actinopteri > Acipenseriformes > Acipenseridae > Acipenser > Acipenser ruthenus. The sequence continues at coordinate 10,394 of NW_026707351.1, forward strand.
CTTTATTTGAATACACTGCTTGAAATCTATTCAGTGCTGAAAATGTTCAAATAATAGAATTTATAAATGACTGTATCAAACACATGCAAAGGAAGCCAGTGCATGAATAAGATCTGAAATAAATAATTCTACTGTACAGAAGAGCGTTTAGCTCTCCCTTTTTTTAAATATTTTGCTGGATTTATATTACTTGTGATTTATTTTACTGTAAGATGATATACATTCTACATTTTGGTTTCAAGCTAATTCGGGATTTAAAAAGTCATTGTAATGTTTGTTTAAAATTTAAAAAGAATATTTGATCATGAAGACCCTGTGTTAGTCCCCCAGTGCTATCAATGTAATATTTCATTGTAACATCAAATTGCATAACAGTAGGAAATTGCGTTTTTTTTTCTAATTTGATGTATTTTGGTTCCTTATAAAAGCTTCCCATAAGAAAAGCACATCAAGGTGTACTAAAGCACAGTGAAAGCATTGTGAAGCACAGAGAGGTGTGGTAAAGCATAGGGAAGCATTGTAAAGCACAGAGAGGTGTGGTAAAGCATAGGGAAGCATTGTAAAGCACAGAGGGGTCTGGTAAAGCATAGGGAAGCATTGTAAAGCACAGAGAGGTCTGGTAAAGCATAGGGAAGCATTGTAAAGCACAGAGGGGTCTGGTAAAGCATAGGGAAGCATTGTAAAGCACAGAGAGGTGTGGTAAAGCATAGGAAAGCATTGTAAAGCACAGAGAGGTGTGGTAAAGCATAGGGAAGCATTGTAAAGCACAGAGAGGTCTGGTAAAGCATAGGGAAGCATTGTAAAGCACAGAGAGGTCTGGTAAAGCATAGGGAAGCATTGTAAAGCACAGAGGGGTCTGGTAAAGCATAGGGAAGCATTGTAAAGCACAGAGAGGTCTGGTAAAGCATAGGGAAGCATTGTAAAGCACAGAGGGGTCTGGTAAAGCATAGGGAAGCATTATAAAGCACAGAGAGATCTGGTAAAGCACTGGTACAATAAAGTATATTAAAAAGATAAAGTATATTAAAAAACAAACCATGGTAACCATGAAAAAATCATGGGGGAGGACTGCACAATTACTGTCTAATTTATAAGGGATGTTACAATACAAGTATCAATTTCTATAAGACATTTAATTTGTAAGCCTGAATTGAAACGTTTAGTCTTGAAACGTTATAAATCAAACTTTTGATTTTGTTAGTTAATCATTATTCACATTTAAAATGATGTCCTTCTCCCTAAACATCCTCTAATAAGCTTCACTTTAAGTTAATGCACAAGTGTAGAATAAGATTGACTTCTATTGATTTACTATTTATCCTGGACTGATTTCTAAATGTTTTCTCTAACGTAAAGCTTCCTGTTTTTAATTTGCCTATTTTAAATATTCTAACGATTTTTCAATGTATTAAAAAAAACTACCTTCATGTTAATTTACAATGTCTTAATTATTTAATATTTCATAATTTTATTGCCCATTTTTTCCTCACTTACTAAAACTTTCCGCATAGCAATCCTGAATAGATAACTGGCTCGTCTTTAAAAATAATTTAGCCAGGGTAAAATGAAGAGTATATGCAATTCTATTTGTCTGCTTGACTCTTCTAGTTTCAATAACCCTGGTGAAGGCACTAGAGCCCAAACGCTGGTCTGCTTGACTCAGTCTCTTCTAGTTTCAATAACTGATGAAGGTACTAGAGCCCAAACGCTGGTCTGCTTGACTCGGTCTCTTCTAGTTTCAATAACACTGATGAAGGCACTAGAGCCCAAACACTGGTCTGCTTGACTCAGTCTCTTCTAGTTTCAATAACACTGATGAAGGCACTAGAGCCCAAACGCTGGTCTGCTTGACTCGGTCTCTTCTAGTTTCAATAACACTGATGAAGGCACTAGAGCCCAAACGCTGGTCTGCTTGACTCAGTTTAGTTTCAATAACACTGATGAAGACACTAGAGCCCAAACGCTGGTCTGCTTGACTCAGTCTCTTCTAGTTTCAATAACCCTGATGAAGGCACTAAAGCCCAAACGCTGGTCTGCTTGACTCGGTCTCTTCTAGTTTCAATAACCCTGATGACCTTTCTGAGTGAGTGTTTTGAAGGATTGCCGCACTCGCTCACACTGAATCAGAGCCTGGTTACTGTACACATGGTTGGTATGCTTTCAGATTTTGATTCCTTGGAAGTGCCATTATTGAGTCCCAACAGTACAGACATCATCAACCAGGCGTACGAAGACGTTTTCGCTGGTTTTGATGAAGAACAAACTCGTCTGCACATACCAAAAGGTAATACCTGCCTGTCTGTCTGTCTGTCTGTCTGACTGTCTGTCCGTCCGTTGATGTTAAAGCCTGGACACATTTAAGAAAGTTTCCCGTTCATGCGATTTATTTGTAAATTGTATTTTAAGTGTAAATGCAGTGTAGCTAATTCACCTCTCTAATTCAAAACCCAATTAAAATGGCACTTATTGGCATGACAAGTATAGTGAAGTAAATTTAGCAAATACAGAAACATCTGACATTTATATATAACATCGTACGAGAGGAGGCCATTTGGCCCGTCTTTGCTCGTTTGGTTTCTCGTAGTTGATTGATTTCAGGTTGGGTCTGAAAGGATCCCAGCGATTCAGCATCAACAACGTGACCAGGTAACCCATTCCTTACACACACCACTCTCTGAAGAAGTCTGTCTGTCTGTCTGTCGTCCTGTTTGTCTGTCCACATTCTTTCTGGGTTTAATTTCTAACACCGTTGCACTGTAGTTACCATGCATGCATATACATATCTTTTGTATCTGAATGCCCTCTCTCTTTCTCTCTCAGACCCGCGCTTGTGGTCACCCCTGGAGGTCTCTCACTGGTTAAACTGGTGCCAGTCAAAGTTCAGGCTGGATTGCCTGAGCCCTGGTCTGTTTGCAGTGGGGGGGGCTGAGCTCTGTGCTCTGGGGCACCAGCACTTTGTGGACCTCATCCCAGACTACACTGCCAGAGAGATCCTGTGGGAACACTTTGAGATCATGAAGAGAGGTGGGAAATGTAGTTCTTTATGAGCTCAAGCTCCTATGAGTTACATTAGGACCCTGATTATAAGGACTACAATCCCCATAATCCTTAGATGTACTAGACTTAGGGCTCCTTTTTAATAGAATAGAAGAGGCCATTCAGCCCATCAATGCTCGGTTCCTAGTAGCTGGTTAAAGTCGAGTCTTAAAGGATCCCTGTGATTCAGCTTCAATATCATAATTAGGTCCTTTGGTCCTGGTTTGTGTTTGTTAGAGTTAACTTCTTCCAAAAGAATTGTTCTTGTAGAAACCTATATAGTGAATGGAAGTTCAAAATGGAGAAGATTGTCACAATTATTTGGTTATCGCCCATTACTTTAACACTGTGTCTGAATGTTTGTTTTCTTCAGAGTGTGACATGGATCATGACACATCTACGTTTGAAACTCTTCATCAGCCCTCCCTGTCGACCCACTCTGTCTCTCAGCCAGTCAATGTCAGTAAGTGATTTCTGTCTTTCAATTCAAATTAAAAAGCAAATACTTCAAATGATGTTTCAACATTTTGATTTCCCTCAGTCATACAGTCAGGGGAGCGCAGGGGTCCCAGAGGGTCTCCCCAGGTAAAGGCACGGCCGTGTGGTGTGCAGGGGGTAGTCACAGAGTCAGGGGAGTGCAGGGGTCCCCGAGGGTTTCCCCTGGTAAAGGCATGGCTGCGTGGTGTGCAGCGGGAGTCATACAGTTAGGGGAGTGCAGGGGTCCCCGAGGGTCTCCCCTAGTAAAGGCACGGCCGTGTGGTGTGCAGGGGGGAGTCACACAGTCAGGGGAGCGCAGGGGTCCCCGAGGGTCTCCCCTGGTAAAGGCACGGCCGTGTGGTGTGCAGGGGGGGGTCACACAGTCAGGGGAGTGCAGGGGTCCCCGAGGGTCTCCCCTGGTAAAGGCATGGCCGCGTGGTGTGCAGGGGGGAGTCACACAGTCAGGGGAGTGCAGGTTCCTGTCTGTGTCGATCTTTGCTGGGGATTCCACAGGGATCATTGGCTGTGGCGCTGGGTTAGGGAAGCAAAATCAACAGGGACAGTTTCTCCTCACCGCGCTACAGCACACTACAGGCACCTGGTGCACTTAACATCCGCAGGGCTGGCCTTTGCTCTCCAGGGGGCAGTAGCTCTTATCCGCTGTGGAGCTCCTGAGTGTAAAGAGGCGATTGACCTTCAGTTCTCCTCAGCTTTTGTGGGAAGTTCAGTGAGAGAACATAATTGAACAGGCTAAATTAGGGAGAAAAATGATTAGGCACAACAAATAGAAAAGCTTCTATTGGGTTCACTTAGTGTAAAATGTGGACTGGCTGAAACTGCTCTGCATTGGGAGTTGTATTATTATGAAGCTCACAGCATGAATGTAAAATGTCTTGTTTTCAGGTTATAGTTCTGAGGATGCTCAGTGCCCAGTCAGTTAGGGTTATCCAGAATCTCACTCGCTCCTCCCCCTTGACCCTAGCGCCCCAGAGCAGGAGGAGTACTTCCGGGTCAAACAGAAAGTACCCCCAGCGCAACAGGAAGTGGGCGTCACCCTCACACAATTAGGCAGAATTACTGCATAAACAAAATATTTATTACATTACTTTTAATTTATATAAACCTTTAAAAAAATAACATTCAAGTTCAGACCTTTATTCACAAAACTTTTAAGGACGGTTTTTCTAAAGTCATTTTGATCAATTGCTTTGCAGTTCAGGATTTACTTTGGTCTGCATTAAAGATGATCTAGCCTGTGTCCCATATATCTATAGCAGGCAACTAGAACTGAAGAGCAGCTCCTGAACTCACAGTCAAAGCAACACAAACATCATATAAAAATAAGGGGACTGTTATTAGTATTCATTTCTTAGCAAACACCCTTATCTAGGGCTATTTATAATTGTTACAAGATATCACATTATTTTTACATACAATTATCCATTTATACAGTTGGGTGTTTATTGGAGCAATCTAGGTAAAGTACCTTGCTAAAGGGTACAGCAGCAATGTCCCCCCCACCTGGGGTTGAACCCACGACCCTCCGGTCAAGAGTCCAGAGCCCCTAACCACTACTCCACACTGCTGCCCTAACTGTCTGTTAAAAAAAACTGACTGTTAAAAAAACTGGTAACTGGAAGCAAACTAAATATAAATTGCAAAAACAATGACAGTAAGTGAGGGTTGACTTTATCAGGAGTTCACCAATATCCTCTGCATTGATTACAATAGCGTGGATTATTAAAGCACAAGTCTATTACAATACAACTCACTGTAAAATAAGAGAGCTGTAAACAGTTATTTATTTATTATTATTTATTTCTTAGCTGATGCCCTTATCCAGGGCGACTTACAATTGTTACAAGATATCACATTATTTTTACATATAATTACCCATTTATACAGTTGGGTTTTTACTGGAGCAATCTAGGTAAAGTACCTTGCTCAAGGGTACAGCAGCAGTGTCCCCACCGGGATTTGAACCCGTGACCCTCTGGTCAAGAGTCCAGAGCCCTAACCACTACTCCACACTGCTGCCCCAGTGTTCTGTATGCTTTACACATCAGAATACATTTCAATACTGTACAGCAACTATCTGACATGGAAACTCCAACAGGTAAGTATGTTCATTTTTTTCACATAAAATGTAATCCGTTACACCGTTTCACTACCTGTCTGAAAAAGGAACTATTATAATTACAAGTTACTGAAAAATGTAATCAGATTACAGTTATAAGTTACTGAAAAAATGTGTTGTATGTTACTCCCCAACACTGATATGTTATATTATCAGAGTCCCATTGACCCCCATTATAGTCTGGTCAGTTCAGTGTGGCACCCCCTAACCCTAACCCTAACCCTGTCTTTTCAATAGGCTGTACCTTGGAGGCTGGCTCAATGGGCTATGACATCACAGAGCTGTTCCCGCCCCCATCTTCGTTTGGCCAACTGCTAGAGGACAGTGTTCGACAGGGGGAAGGGCCACACAGGGGGCCAGAGTTCTTGCCCCACCCCCACGGAACATTCAAAGAATTTGTGGAAGACAGGAGTGATCTCCCTGCTGCTGGGAGTCCAGTAATTCCAGCAGCAATACTGGCAGACTATACTGGTAAGACGTCAGTTCAGTACTCACTGATGAAGGCACTAGAGCCCAAAGTCTGGTCTGCTTGACTCAGTCTCTTCTAGTTTGAATAACACTGATGAAGGCACTAGAGCCCAAATGCTGGTCTGCTTGACTCGGTCTCTTCTAGTTTCAATAACACTGATGAAGGTACTAGAGCCCAAATGCTGGTCTGCTTGACTCGGTCTGTTCTAGTTTCAATAACACTGATGAAGGTACTAGAGCCCAAACGCTGGTCTGCTTGACTCAGTCTCTTCTAGTTTCAATAACACTGATGAAGGCACTAGAGCCCAAATGCTGGTCTGCTTGACTCAGTTTAGTTTCAATAACACTGATGAAGGCACTAAAGCCCAAACGCTGGTCTGCTTGACTCAGTCTCTTCTAGTTTCAATAACCCTGATGACCTTTCTGACTGAGTGTTTTGAAGGATTGCCGCACTCGCTCACACTGAATCAGAGCCAGGTTACTGTACACATGGTTGGTGTGCTTTCAGATTGTGATTCCTTGGAAGGGCCTTTATTGACTCCCATCAGTGCAGACTTCCTCAGCCAAGAGTTCAAAGAGATTTTCGCTGGGTTTGTTAAAGAACAAACTCGTCTGAACATACCAAAAGGTAATACCTGCCTGCCTGCCTGCCTGCCTGCCTGCCTGCCTGTCTGTCTGTCTGTCTGTCTGTCTGTCTGTCTGTCTGTCTGTCCATTGATGTTAAAGCCTGGACACATTTGAAGTATGTAAGAAAGTTTCCCGTTCATGCAATTTATTTTTGTAAGTGTAAATGCAGTGTAGCTAATTCACCTCTCTAATTCAAAATCCAATTAAAATGGCACTTATTGGCATGACAAGTATTGTGAAGTAAATTTAGCAAATACAGAAACATCTGACATTTATATATAACATCGTACGAGAGGAGGCCATTTGGCCCGTCTTTGCTCGTTTGGTTCCTCGTAGTTGATTGATTTCAGGTTGGGTCTGAAAGGATCCCAGCGATTCAGCATCAACAACGTGACCAGGTAACCCATTCCTTACACACACCACTCTGAGGAAGTCTGTCTGTCTGTCTGTCTTCCTGTTTGTCTGTCCACATTCCTTCTGGGTTTACTTTCTAACACCGTTGCACTGTAGTTACCATGCATGCATATACATATCTTTTGTATCTGAATGCCCCCTCTCTTTCTCTCTCAGACCCACGCTTGTGGTCACCCCTGGAGGTCTCTCACTGGTTAAACTGGTGCCAGTCGGAGTTCAGGCTGGATTGCCTGAGCCTTGGTCTGGTTGCAGTGGGGGGGGCTGAGCTCTGTGCTCTGGGGCACCAGCGCTTTGTGGACCTCATCCCAGACTGCACTGTAAGAGAGAGCATGTGGGAACACCTGGAGACCACGATGAGAGGTGGGAAATGTAGTTCTTTATGAGCTCAAGCTCCTATGAGTTACATTAGGACCCTGGTTAAGGACTACAATCCCCATAATCCTTAGATGTACTAGGCTTAGGGCTCCTTTTTAATAGAATAGAAGAGGCCATTCAGCCCATCAATGCTCGGTTCCTAGTAGCTGGTTAAAGTCGAGTCTTAAAGGATCCCTGTGATTCAGCATCAATATCATAATTAGGTCCTTTGGTCCTGGTTTGTGTTTGTTAGAGTTAACTTCTTCCAAAAGAATTGTTCTTGTAGAAACCTATATAGTGAATGGAAGTTCAAAATGGAGAAGATTGTCACAATTATTTGGTTATCGCCCATTACTTTAACACTGTGTCTGAATGTTTGTTTTCTTCAGAGTGTGACATGGATCATAACACATCTACGTTTGAAACTCTTCATCAGCCCTCCCTGTCGACCCACTCTGTCTCTCAGCCAGTCAATGTCAGTAAGTGATCTCTGTCTTTCAATTCAAATTAAAAAGCAAATGATTCAAATGAGGTTTCAACATTTTGATTTCCCTCAGTCATACAGTCAGGGGAGCGTAGGGGTCCCCGAGGGTCTCCGATGGTCTCCCCTGGTAAAGGCATGGCCACGTGATGCGCAGGGGGGAGTCACACAGTCAGGGGAGCGCAGGGGTCCCCGAGGATCTCCCCTGGTAAAGGCACGGCCGCGTGGTGTGCAGGGGGGAGTCACACAGTCAGGGGAGCGCAGGGGTCTCCGAGGGTCTCCCCTGGTAAAGGCACGGCCGTGTGGTGTGCAGGGGGGAGTCACACAGTCAGGGGAGTGCAGGTTCCTGTCTGTGTCGATCTTTGCTGGGGATTCCACAGGGATCATTGGCTGTGGCGCTGGGTTAGGGAAGCAAAATCAACAGGGACAGCTTCTCCTCACTGCGGTACAGCACACTACAGGCACCTGGTGCACTTAACATCCGCAGGGCTGGCCTTTGCTCTCCAGGGGGCAGTAGCTCACATCCGCTGTGGAGCTCCTGAGTGTAAAGAGGCGATTGACCTTCAGTTCTCCTCAGCTGTTGTGGGAAGTTCGGTGAGAGAACATAATTGAACAGGCTAAATTAGGGAGAAAAATGATTAGGCACAACAAATAGAAAAGCTTCCCTTCTATGGCTAATTGGGTTCACTTAGTGAAAAATGTGGACTTTCTGAAACTGCTCTGCATTGGGAGTTGTAGTATTATGACGCTCACAGCATGAATGTAAAATGTCTTGTTTTCAGGTTATAGTTCTGAGGATGCTCAGTGCCCAGTCAGTTGGGGTTACCCAGAATCCCACTCGCTCCTGCCCCTTGACAATGCCCCCCCAGAGTACTTCCAGGTCAAACAGGAAGTACAGGAAGTGAGTGCCACCTTCACACAATCAGGTGACACGGGTAAGTAATTCTCTCTAATAGCAGAATTATTGCGTAAACATAATATTTATTAAGTTATTTTTAATTTTTATAAACCTTTAAAAACATTCAAGTTCAGACCAAGGCTTTATTCACAAAACTTTTAAGGACGGTTTTTCTAAAGTCATTTTGATCAATTGCTTTGCAGTTCAGGATTTACTTTGGTCTGCATTAAAGATGATCTAGCCTGTGTCCCATATATCTATAGCAGGCAACTAGAACTGAAGAGCAGCTCCTGAACTCACAGTCAAAGCAACACAAACATCATATAAAAATAAGGGGACTGTTATTAGTATTCATTTCTTAGCAGACACCCTTATCCAGGGCTATTTACAATTATTACAAGATATCACATTATTTTTTACATACAATTCCCCATTTATACAGTTGGGTTTTTACTGGAGCAATCTAGGTAAAGTACCTTGCTCAAGGGTACAGCAGCAGTGTCCCCCACCTGGGATTGAACCCATGACCCTCCGGTCAAGAGTCCAGAGCCCCTAACTACTACTCCACACTGCTGCCCTAACTGTCTGTTAAAAAAACTGACTGTTAAAAAAACTGGTAACTGGAAGCAAACTAAATATAAATTGCAAAAACAATGACAGTAAGTGAAGGTTGACTTTATCAGGAGTTCACCAATATCCTCTGCATTGATTACAATAGCGTGGATTCATAAACCACAAGTCTATTACAAGTTACTGAGAAAATGTGTTGTATGTTACTGCCCAACACTGATATGTTATATTATCAGAGTCCCATTGACCCCCATTATATTCTGGTCAGTTCAGTGTGGCACCCCCTAACCCTAACCCTAACCCTGTCTTTTTTTTCAATAGGCTGTGCCTTGGAGGCTGGCTCAATGGGCTATGACATCACAGAGCTGTTCCCGCCCCCATCTTCGTTTGGCCAACCGCTAGAGGACAGTGTTCGACAGGGGGAAGGGCCACACAGGGGGCCAGAGTTCTTGCCCCACCCCCACGGAATATTCAAAGAATTTGTGGAAGACAGGAGTGATCTCCCTGCTGCTGGGAGACCAGTAATTCCAGCAGCAATACTGGCAGACTATACTGGTAAGACGTCAGTTCAGTACTCACTGATGAAGGCACTAGAGCCCAAACGCTGGTCTGCTTGACTCAGTCTCTTCTAGTTTCAATAACACTGATGAAGGCACTAGAGCCCAAACGCTGGTCTGCTTGACTCAGTCTCTTCTAGTTTCAATAACACTGATGAAGGTACTAGAGCCCAAACGCTGGTCTGCTTGACTCAGTCTCTTCTAGTTTCAATAACACTGATGAAGGTACTAGAGCCCAAACGCTGGTCTGCTTGACTCAGTCTCTTCTAGTTTCAATAACACTGATGAAGGTACTAGAGCCCAAACGCTGGTCTGCTTGACTCAGTCTCTTCTAGTTTCAATAACCCTGATGACCTTTCTGACTGAGTGTTTTGAAGGATTGCCGCACTCGCTCACACTGAATCAGAGCCTGGTTACTGTACACATGGTTGGTGTGCTTTCAGATTGTGATTCCTTGGAAGTGCCATTATTGAGTCCCAACAGTACAGACATCATCAACCAGGCGCTCAAAGAAATTTTCGGTGCTTTTGTTAAAGAACAGACTCGTCTGCACATACCAAAAGGTAATACCAGCCTGTCTGTCTGTCTGTCTGTCTGTCTGTCTGTCTGTCTGCCTGCCTGTCTGTCTGTCTGTCTGTCCATTGATGTTAAAGCCTGGACACATTTGAAGTATGTAAGAATGTTTCCCTTCCATGCAATTTATTTTTGTAAGTGTAAATGCAGTGTAGCTAATTCACCTCTCTAATTCAAAATCCAATTAACATGGCACTTATTGGCATGACAAGTATTGTGAAGTAAATTTAGCAAATACAGAAACATCTGACATTTATATATAACATCGTACGAGAGGAGGCCATTTGGCCCGTCTTTGCTCGTTTGGTTCCTCGTAGTTGATTGATTTCAGGTTGGGTCTGAAAGGATCCCAGCGATTCAGCATCAACAACGTGACCAGGTAACCCATTCCTTACACACACCACTCTCTGAAGAAGTCTGTCTGTCTGTCTGATTTCCTGTTTGTCTGTCCACATTCTTTCTGGGTTTAATTTCTAACACCGTTGCACTGTAGTTGCCATGCATGCATATACACGGCCACTATATCTATGGCCGTTGGCTCCCGATCACAGCCCTGACGTGACCCAGACTCCACAAGGCGCTGGAAGATCCATTCCCTCGTTAATATTGAGTGCAGAGAGGCCGGCAGAGGATCAGGATGACGAATCCTTCACACAGTCGGATTGAGATCGCTGTGGTGTTCGTGGAAGAAGTCTCTGTCGTGATCCTCAATCCATTCTGACTCAGTGGAGGGGGCGTTATTGAAAGCAGCCATCAGGGCTCAGCATTGTTGGCTGGACTGGATGCTTCAGTAAACTATTGGTTCAGCCTTCCAGAGTCATCAAGGGCCCCTGGGGTATACCAGGAGAACATGCCCCCCACCAGGGCCATGGCAAACCCAATCTGGGAGTTTGTAAAGATGTTTTTTTTTTTTTTGCATGATCATATCATTTATAATGGATCACATGTTTAAATACAGCTCCTTTGTATCTGAATGCCCCCTCTCTTTCTCTCTCAGACCCGCGCTTGTGGTCACCCCTGGAAGTCTCTCACTGGTTAAACTGGTGCCAGTCGGAGTTCAGGCTGGATTGCCTGAGCCCTGGTCTGGTTGCAGTTCGGGGGGCTGAGCTCTGTGCTCTGGGGCACCAGCGCTTCATGGACCTCATCTCAGACTGCACTGCTGGAGAGATCCTGTGGGAGCACCTGGAGATCATGATGAGAGGTGGGAAATGTAGTTCTTTATGAGCTCAAACTCCTATGAGTTACATTAGGACCCTGGTTATAAGGACTACAATCCCCATAATCCTTAAAAGTACTAGACTTAGGGCTCCTTTTTAATAGAACAGAAGAGGCCATTCAGCCCATCAATGCTCGGTTCCTGGTAGCTGGTTAAAGTCGAGTCTTAAAGGATCCCTTTGATTCAGCATCAATATCATAATTAGGTCCTTTGGTCCTGGTTTGTGTTTGTTAGAGTTAACTTCTTCCAAAAGAATTGTGCTTGCAGAAATCTGTATAGTGAATGGAAGTTCAAAATGGAGAAGATTGTCACAATTATTTGGTTATCGCCCATTACTTTAACACTGTGTCTGAATGTTTGTTTTCTTCAGAGTGTGACGTGGATCATAACACATCTACGTTTGAAACTCTTCATCAGCCCTCCCTGTCGACCCACTCTGTCTCTCAGCCAGTCAATGTCAGTAAGTGATCTCTGTCTTTCAATTAAAATTAAAAAGCAAATACTTCAAATGATGTTTCAACATTTTGATTTCCCTCAGTCATACAGTCAAGGGAGCGTAGGGGTCCCCGAGGGTCTCCCCTGGTAAAGGCACGGCCACGTGATGTGCAGGGGGAGTCATACAGTCAGGGGAGCGCAGGGGTCCCCGAGGGTCTCCCCTGGTGAAGGCACGGCCGCGTGGTGTGCAGGGGGGAGTCACACAGTCAGGGGAGCGCAGGGGTCCCAGAGATATCACATTATTTTTACATACAATTACATTATTTTTACATACAATTCCCCATTTATACAGTTGGGTTTTTACTGGAGCAATCTAGGTAAAGTACCTTGCTCAAGGGTACAGCAGCAGCAGTGTCCCCCACCTGGGATTGAACCCACGACCCTCCGGTCAAGAGTCCAGAGCCCCTAACCACTACTCCACACTGCTGCCCTAACTGTCTGTTAAAAAAACTGACTGTTAAAAAAACTGGTAACTGGAAGCAAACTAAACATAAATTGCAAAAACAATGACAGTAAGTGAAGGTTGACTTTATCAGGAGTTCACCAATATCCTCTGCATTGATTACAATAGCGTGGATTAATAAACCACAAGTCTATTACAAATTACTGAGAAAATGTGTTGTATGTTACTCCCCAACACTGAGTCCCATTGACCCCCATTATACTCTGGTCAGTTCAGTGTGGCACCCCCTAACCCTAACCCTAACCGTGTCTTTTATTTCAATAGGCTGTGCCTTGGAGGCTGGCTCAATGGGGCATGGCATCACAGAGCTGTTCCGGCCCCCATCCTGGTTTGGCCAACCACTAGAGGACAGTGTTCGACAGAGGGCAGGGCCATACAGGGGGCCAGTGTTCTTTCCCCACCCCCATGGAACATTCAAAGAATTTGTGGAAGACAGGAGTGATCTCCCTGCTGCTGGGAGACCAGTAATTCCAGCAGCAATACTGGCAAGCTATATTGGTAAGACATCAGTCCAATACTTACTGATATATATATATCAGTAATCATTACCATATATATATATATATATATATATATATATATATATATATATATATATATATATATATATATATATATATATACTACATCTATGTAACACAGGCTAACTGATTCCATTACCTGAGCAGTTCAACTGACCCACATTGGTCTAAACATGATGGCCCATCTCCTTTCTCCGCAGGAAGTGGCCACATCAAGCTGTGGCAGTTCATATTGGAGCTCCTGACAGACCGGACCTGTCAATCATTCATCAGATGGACTGGGGATGGCTGGGAGTTCGAACTGACCAACCCGGATGAGGTGAGTGGAATTGTGGGAAACGTAGTTATCTGATAACTTTAATCTTCAGAGAGAGAGAGAGAGAGAGAGAGAGAGAGAGAGAGAGAGAGAGAGAGAGAGAGAGAGAGAGAGAGAGAGAGATGGAAAGTGCTAATAAGTGAGAAGAATATGGATTTAAAGCTCTGGTCAGAATTAATTTAAAGTGGGACCAGTGATAATGTTAGCTAATAAGTATCAGACTGTAAAGCCTGGGTTAGCATGCCTTTAAAAGGGAGCCGTGGTCTGGTGAGCCAGTGGTTAAAGAAAAGGGCTCGATACCAGGAGGTTCAAATCCCAGCTCAGCCACTGACTCCCTGTGTGTGTGTGTGACCCTGAGCGAGTCACTGAACCTCCTTGTGCTCCGTCCTTCGGATGAGACGTAAAACAAACGAGCTCCTATTGGAAGTGACTCATGGTTCACCCCCTAGACCAGGGGTAGGCAACCTTGGCTCTTCCAATCCATTCCACTGCAGGACTTTGTGCCAACCAGACCTTTAATTATTTAATTGACCCCCAACAGGGTCAATTCAATAACCAAGGGTCTGGTTGAAACAAAGTCCTGCAGTGGAATGGATTGGAAGAACCAAAGTTATCTAGCCCTGCCCTAGACTCTGCAAGTCGCTTTGGATAAAAGCGTTTGCTAAATGGCTAATTCATAATACGAATGATGGTGTTGATGCTAATGTCCTCAGGTGGCCCGGTTGTGGGGACGCAGGAAGAAAAAGCCCAAGATGAACTACGAGAAGCTGAGCCGTGGGCTGCGGTATTATTACGACAAGAACATCATTCACAAGACTGCGGGCAAGCACTACGTCTACCGCTTCGTGTGCGACCTGCAAAGCCTGCTGGGATACCAGGCTCAGGAGCTGCACGGCATGATGGGAAGCTCCCCCTGAGAGCGAGGACTGAACCAGAGACACTGCGCTTGAGGACCTGATGTTGTTAGATTCATTACTGTTAGAATTGATGTATTTATTTGGCAGATGCCTTTATCCAAGGAGACTTACAGGTGTTACAGGGCAGCACAGGGTTGCAATGCAAGCTTTGTATTGAAATACAGTGTAGTTTACAGTCAGTGCAAATAATAACACTACTAGAATACAATATGAACTAGGATGCAACAAGTTAGGATTACAGTGAGTTATATCTACAGTGACAGATTAGCAGTGCAATAGTGCAAGGATAGCGCATCAGCTGAGGATCCAGTGATGTGGCATTATTGTGGCATAGGTGTAGAAAGACAGGCCAAGCTAATTCATTATAGTTACAAGTTACAAAATTGTAACTCGTTATTGTAAACTTATTATTTAGATTTTTTTTTAAAATGCGTTACAGTTACAAATAGTTACTTCTATGGCTCACATTTTACAGAGCTATTGGTTTCAGTTTATATTCTCTGAAGACCCGGCTATCGAAACCCACTCGCTCCCTCCTCTAGCGAGATGATCTGAAAAGTGCGTTCGCGTGACGCGGGAGGCTTCACTCGCGCTGCTCAAGTGCTTCGTGGTTTTATGTGTCAGCCGCAGTCCTTTCTTAGTCCTAGAAGTAACAATTATTTTTTTCACACACAATGTAATCCGTAAAAAGTAATCGTTGCAGTTACAGATTACTGAAAAATGTAATCAGATTACAGGAACACGTAATCAACGATGATCCCTGTAAAATCCCTGTATTTCAAGACCTCAGAAGCCTGTTATTGTGTTCTGGTTTACCTTTGTATATCAAATTACACACATGCATATATATATATATATATATATATATATATATATATATATATATATATATATATATATAATCTGTAAAACAGCAGGGAGGGGGTTAAATCCTCCCTGCAGGAAAACATGTGCGTAGGCACATTTGTTTGTTTAATTGTTTCATTTGTTAATTGTTGTTTTGCTTTATTGTTTAATTAGTTTTGTTAATTGTTTTATTATTAATTATCCCCCAGCACCTGCTAGTTATTGTTAAATTAGAACCAGGTGCAGGGTATTTAAAGAGTGCAGTCAGTTGGCTCAAGGCTGCTGTGTAGAAGGAGCCAGGTAGTGTGTTCTGTGTCCAAGCAGTCAATGGAAACAAGTAAGTGTTTTGTTAAAACTGTTTGTTTTTGTGTATGTGTAGGGACCTTAGAATAGACACCCCCATAAAGTATTTTTGCTTGGCTTATTATAGTGAGTAGTCCTGTGGATGAAAGTAACCTGAAACTCGTATCTAATAATAAAGGTAGTTATGACGGCCTCCAGCCACTAGGGAGCAGCAGCAGGTACACTGGAGGTTGGGTTAGTATATTAGACCTGATAGTGCAGTGTAGCTTAGTGAATAAGAGTATTAAGAGTGAATAAAATATTATTATCTATGTTATCAATATATTTATCCAAAATGTCCCAATATCAGTAATATGTAGTTTGTTTAGCAATTTCGTTTTGTTAGGTAATGTAATTTCATATGGGAAATGGAATTAATAAATATAAACAGTAACAGGGCCTAGTGGGGTGTAAACACGGTCAGGACTGCCCAGTCCCTGACCACATTCCGGCGCCTCCTTAAGACTCACCTCTTCAAACAATACCTGTAGAACTCCTCTGTTTGTATCCTGGGACACTATCACCCTTCATGTAAATGTGCTTTATTTTGCTCTTATCTGCCCCCTATTTTACTGCATTTAATCCTGTACTTCAGAATACTGTAATCTGCCAAGTGTTTAACCTGTAGTACTTTGTATTTAATCACATCCTGATGTAACTATCACTATTTAAGCATATCCTGATGTAACTATCACTATTACCTGCTGTATTATTGAATTGTGGTTTGTCACACTTGTATTTTGCTTGAACAAAAGTTATTGTATTTCTTGCTCTTATTGTATTACTTGTATTGTAACACTTGAAATGTATTTGCTTACGTCGCCCTGGATAAGGGCGTCTGCTAAGAAATAAATAATAATAATAGAGTAGTTTTAAGCATTGGGAAGAAACTCGCAGCAGAGTGCCATTCAAGTAAACATCCAAATCAACTATATATGTAACATTATTAGTTTATTTAGCAGACGCCTTTATCCAAGGCGACTTACAGAGACTAGGGTGTGTGAACTATGCATCAGCTGCAGAGTCACTTACAACTACGTCTCACCTGAAAGACGGAGCACAAGGAGGTTAAGTGACTTGCTCAGAGTCACACAGTGAGCCAGTGACTGAGGTGGGATTTGAACCGGGGACCTCCTGGTTACAAGCCCTTTTCTTTAACCACTGGACCACACAGCCTCCAAACAGCAAGGGTGTTGCATATGCCAGGTAAACGGCTTAGCCGTCCTGCAAGCTAGTCAGGGACCAGCATACCGTGTAGTAAGCACTCCGAAGGAGCTAGGTGTTTGTTTTGTTTTTGTGTTCAGTTTTTTATTAAATAAAAATGAGCGCGTCAGCGCTGGAAAACTCCATTTCTGTGTCCTGGATCAGTGTTTTTAAAGGGGCAACGAACCTGAGTGGTGCAGTTTTATTACAAATCACAGATAATCTAATACACAACCTTCAGATCTACACCCTGAGTAACATGGCAAAAACCAAAAAAGTTTTTGTAACGAATACAATTATTCCATAACTTGTATTTTCATTTTAAAACACCTGGTACTACACTAAGTTACAGCAGTCTCTGTTTGCAAGCCCTGATTTCAGACACTTCCTTGGTCAGTCAAGACAGAGACAATTACACATCTAGGACATTTTATAAATCATATGTGTGCATTTTCGTAATAAAATAATGCATTGAAATGAAATTCCAAGTCTCAAATTCAAATGGTCTTTATTGCCACAAACAAGTATTGCCAAAGTTAATGCAGCAAATGTCAAAATATTGGACATTTATATATTACAAAATAACAGTGCTCTCTGTCTGTCTGTCTGTCTGTCTATGTACTGTCTGTCTATCGTTGTATCTAACTGTCTGTCTGTGCATGTCTAGCTATCCAACATGAGGAGCCCTTCATTAGCATGGATGTTTTGAATGCTCTCTTATATTAATGTGGATGAGTCTGCATGTGTGCACCGTGTGTGTGCGTGTGCATGAAAAAGACTTGGAATAAATAAGCTGACTCTGCACACATCCTGCTGTATACAGAATACAGCAGACCTTTGAATCTGACATGCATGTCTTTAACAATGGCTAAAAACTTAACCTCCAAACCCTGAACTATAATAGACCATCCGCTCCAATAGAACGACTGCAGTGATCCGTGGACGTTCAGTATCCAGGTTACAGCTATTCATGAGCTCACTAAGCCGTTCCTAATAAGTTATAAGAGCAGTGTGTGTCTATTAGATTAGTCTTGTGGGGAGAGTGCTCACACCCACTGAGAGAGCAGCTGGGCAGGGTGAAGGTTAATGGATGTTGATTGTGAGTCAGTGACTCGATGAACATGTCATTAATAATAATAATAATAATAATGTGCAAAATATCAGATGTGTTTAACAGCACCAGCAGACATGAGAGAGAGAGAGAGAGAGAGTGTGTTATTGAAACCAGAAGAGACCGAGTCAAGCAGACCAGCGTTTGGGCTCTAGT